>NC_037590.1:27004934-27104226 GCF_003073045.1 Pomacea canaliculata | reverse complement strand
ATCGAATGCATGATATACAAAGTTTCATTCAATGAAACCAAACAATAATGTACAAATCAATAAGAGTGTACAACTAAATACTACAAACAATAAATCTTAATTGCAAATAAAGCAGCTTACATGAAATCAATGTGTCACTATGATATCGTATAATCCGGAAATCAAGGTGACATGCAAGTGAAATACTAAAAACAATGTGTTCAAGATGAAAGATATGTATTCGTTGATATTGGCGGGTATCACTCATTCAAACTGGAAATTATAAAAATACTTTACCATGGAACTGAAAGGAATCCTCAATGTCATTAATCAAAAATGTCGATATTAAGTTTGGTTGCACTTACCTTATGGGCTGACCTGACCTGTTTAAAAGCTGGTTTACCAAACCTTATCTGTAAATGATGAAGAGCACACATTAATAAAGCAATGGTATTTTGAGTAACTGTAAACCCATAACAAAAAATTCTGACCCAATTTCCTTCAATTCTAGACCACGTGTAATAGTTTAAGAGCACCTTAGAATAGTATCTGTATAGCACCAAAGAATGAAAAGAGTCAATTATTATCTGAATAAAGTCAAGTTCATAGTAACATTAAAGAAAGCACATGACAACCTGGAATAAGGGGAGTTAAATTTTACTTAGCGTAGACTGTACTGCATTACTCATTAAATGTGCAATACGTACTCGACTGCATCAACATATTTCTCAATTCTTTGTCTAAACCAGGCAGGAAAATTCCTCCATTAAGCTTGGTCAAAACTGGTGTGAGTCTCAGTGTGTATATGCGCCTGTGTGTGTGTGCCTGTGAAGTATGTGGGGGAAGTGATCCTTGAGTGCAGTAATTTAATGTCATTGCAGAAAATAATAGTCAATAATAAAAGAAATACATTAGTTTAATTCTATTTTTAATTGTAAAGACCAAAACACTGTTCCTGACATGAAGACTTAATGATAAATGTACAACACAAACACATACCACCCCAGACAGAAACCAATACACACAAATCATGCACAAAGCAGGTATGTTCACTGTGCCTCCGAGGACTACACGGAGTAACAAAGTTAGAAGTAGTTGAGTGCCTATGTATTTGTGTGTGCTTGTCATGCGCGCGTTGAAGTGAATGCAACAAAGCAATAACAATTGTATTCAATGGAACTCAAAACGTATTCATTCAATAAAGTGACAATCTAAATACACAAACACTAATCCTTAATTGCAAAAGCAGTTACATGAATCAATTGTCTTACATTATGTATAATCCTGAAAGGTTGACATGCAAGTGAAGATTACTAAAAATAACATGTGTCCAAGGGAGTTGAAGAAGATGTGTTTTGGAGTCGGGTAACAGTTCTATTCTAAGGAAATTTAAATATGTCATTGAATGAAAGGAACTCAATTTTAATTCAAAATGTTCTATTTAAGTTTGGTGCCACTTCCTTATGGGCTGGACCTGACCTTGGTTTTAAAAGCTGGTTACCAAACTCTGTTTATCGTAAATGTGAAGAGCAACAGATTATGATATCAAAGGAGTAATGAATTAAAGTACTAAAATGCAATAATAGAATTCTTGTTGAAGTGTAACATGTAAAACCCATATACCTTGCAATATATACTATTCTGATCCAATATGTCACATTCATATCTATAGACCACGTTGATAGTTTTAAGAGCCGCCCAAAATAAACCGTATTAAGAAGGGGGGAAAAAATTTTAGATAGTATCTGATATGCAACCACAATGATAAAGACAATATATTATCATGAATAGAAGGTCAGGAAGTTCATGAGTTAACATTAAAGAAAGACACATGACATACTAGAAAAGGGATAAGAGTTACTTAAGCTGTAGACATGTACTGCCATACTCATTAAATTGTGCCAGAATTACGGATCTTCTGATCGTATTCAACATATTTTCATATATCTTTTTCTAAACGTCATGACATATCCATCCATAAATCTTGGTCCATAATCTGTGATGTGGAGTACTCATGTTTATAATGCGGCCCGTGTGTTGTCTGTGACCGGATACGAGTGGTAGCAGTAAGTTAAATTGTAAATATGCAGAATAAATTACTATCAACTTCATATAAAACTAAAAAATAGATCTTAAATTTAGATCTTAATATTATTAATTGTAAGACAAAAGAAACACTGTATCCTGACATGAAGTCTTAAGTAAATGTACACACACATTCGATACACATTACACCCCGAACAGAAACCATATTACACCATCATATTGCATAACAAAGTGTAAGTTTATTTGATATCATGTGCCTCTCTTGGAATCTACCTAGATTAACAATGAAGTTGTTAACTTCCTTGACCTGATAATCAATAGTATATAAGTACTATAATTGAATCCACTCGTCCTTTGCTAGAAAGGTAGTTTGAATGTGTAACAGATACGAAGAATATAATAAACTCTTGCATCAGCAATTGAGAACCTGGCTTAGGAATGTCTATTTCGTATAAGCTTATAGCAAACCAGAGAGAAGTGAGCAGACTTCTGGATTCATTAACGGTGAGGGTATCTCGCAAAACCTGCGGACTGCACGTGATTTTGTATGACATTTCTGAAAGAGCTGTTAGAGAATTCACGTGAACGCGAGTGTCTGTGTTTCCCATATTCTGATGTTATTAGGACATTCTGGTAAAAAGTACATAGGACACAAAATCCCCTACCGGGAGATATACAAAGGAGGACAAGAGTTGAGGGAGAGAAAATAATAGAGAGAGGATGATAGCTTTGAAGAGATGAGGGGCGTACGATGTTTCATCGCCAACTCGGTTGCTAAGACAAGTTCTGTTGCTCGGAGCTAACGTTTGTCTCGGCTGTCTCACCGTTGTGACTCTAGTGTTCCTGCTAGCAGTGTGTTGCACCAGGCACAAGTTGGGAGGGGAGTGTCAGGTCAGCCTGCCAGACATAGTATTTAGTAGGTGTCTGACAGCAACAGCATAAGCTTTGAATCTGAACAGTGAAGAAGACATATATGATTTTGCGGTGATTTTACCTCTCTCGCAAGTCGTAATATCTAGAGAAGATGAGAAAGAAGTGGAAGGTCTAACTATATCGTCTTGTGCAAAGGCACTTTTCTATCCTATTTGCCCCGTAGGTTTACCCAGTTACAGTGTGCCCCTCGACTACTTCGCGGTCATATATCGCGGATTCCACTACTTCGACGGTTTTTTTTTTTTTTAGTGAGTATCGATGATACTTCCGCGGCTGTCTACAAAATACCAGAGATATTTCAACAGGGAAACACCATGACGAAAAAGAAGGCTGGTAATTATCCGTATTCTGCTTGGAGATTTAAGACTTCAACAACTTAAAGAAAACGGGAGTTTGATTATGAATAAATGGAAGAACATAATCACTCGTTATTGCACTGGAGTCTAGAGCAATCGACAGTGTTTCGCTTGAAGAAAATATGCCACTCAGTTGCTTGGCCTCACTCAAGTAAATGAAAAATGTTCGTGCTTGGTCAGCCCGCTGATGTCAAGGTGCGCACTTACGGCCGCGATGTCATTCCGCTTGATGTGTTGCTTCAGACTTTTAAACTGAGTTGCAAATCGTAGAGAATGAACCAGAAAATCATGTTGGTACTGGAAACCGTCTCGGCTCAGTGCTGTGAATTAGCGATTGTCCCTACCCTGTGCACTGAAAAATCTTTCCATGTGTTGATGTTCGACAGAGCACCGTAAGCGCCTGGTCTACTCGCGAGGGTAATTTAAAACTGTGTCCCTCATGCATTGGTACCCGAACCCAATCCCGAAGAAAGTCACGCTGCTAGATGTACACGATTACCGCTGGAGGAATTGAAGATGTTAGAACAAACGGATAAGGTAAAGTAGAACTGTCGCATTTCGCGTCACAAAAAACAACTTTAATTCTTTGTGAAAAACGTTCGATGAAAATGGCAAAGTTAAGTGAGTCCCAAGTGTGGGTCGAGATGTCGGTATTGTCTTATGTCAGATCATGTGTAAGTATTTGGGTTTGTTTGTTATCAACTACGGTTCTACAGAGTGGGTGCAGAGTGTTACAGGCATGTGTTTTTCTATGTCTATACCAATAGAGATCCTACGTCAATATTTGTAGAATGAGAATGAAAATCATTTGTGAACCTAGTAGTGACGCGATGTATTAATTAAACATGTAGAGAATATGCTAAGAGCATAGATCAGTCCAATGCTTGCTTGTAATATGTATCTTCACAATCAGAGTTAGATTTTAAAACACCATACATTTTTTGTCGTATGAGCAAAATTTCGATTTGACAACTGAGAACTCGATCTAGAAACATATTTACTCCAGAACTCAGATCCGGATCACTCGATGGAAAATATGTCTCTGGCTCCCCTTGTTGTGGGGAAAAATGTTATTGCGAATGAGAAATATCTTACTGTGTGCTTGTCTGCCCATTCCGAGGTAGCCTAGAGATAAAATTTTAGTTGATTCCATCTTAAATATATAGAACCACCAAAATGTCTTCGAGTCATATTCCTTTGTGGTTCTAAATTATTGAAAGCTATTTGCAGAAAAAACCATTATTAATATTTTTTTTTAATCTTTCTGTATGCAGCCTTAAGCCTTTGAAACCCATTTCATAAACAGGAGAGTTTTTTAATTGTATGATGGTTACTATGTTATTGAATGAATGATGATTGGAAGTAGTTTTATAGGTCTACAGCCAGTATCTCGCATCACAAAAGATGCGTCTCAATGGTCGCGGAGTAATCCCAGCAGAGTCCACCGAACTACTAGTAGTGCGTGGTCAATGAAACTTCAAAAAATGAGGTCGCTTCCTTGTTTAAACAAGTGAGTTATCGGTTAGAATTAATTCTTGAAAATCCAATACTACAGACATCTTACATGGTCGATGAGAGGGAAGCGATGTTCAGTCTGTGTATTCAGCTTACACAGTTTTTGTTTTGTTCGCCTTGTCGCAATAAATAAATATATCATTGTTATCTTAACACTCCTTCAAAGGGACTCAAACCTTTATTAAAGGAACCAATCATCAGATAACCTAAACCAACGGGCAGGATGAAAAATCCAGATGATGTTAATGCTTTGGACTGAACCAAAGCTACTAACGAAACTCAAATTTTTTTTTCTTGTTAAACATTTCCTGGGACAAATTTCATCGCAAATATGCTTTTTGAAGAACCAAAAGAATTGTGCACAGTCACATATATATAAAGTAAAATGTCTCACTTATACTTTAATTCGAACATCTTATCTTAACACAATGCCAAATGTGGCACCAGACCTTCTATCCTCCACGTGTGTTTTGCTTTTCTGCCGTGGAGGCGTCGCGTTGTCCAGATGCGATGAGGGACAGTTATCTACCGGTGGCTAACGGCGCTCTTTGCTGGTGACAACGACAAGGCAAGAAAAGCATCGAGGCTCTAGAATTATCTTCTCCTAATTGTGAGCGCACGTGCATCATGCCTTCACGCCTGCCATTCCGGCCGGCAGCATGTTTTGGAGCTGACTGAGTGCGACAGTCTGGCACATCGATTTGCTTGCGCCTGGAACCCCTTATTGTTACAGTCACCGAGGATTCACGTATTCAAGGGGTCGCACTCTCTGGCCCAGCAATAGGAGAACAACAAAATAGGAAGAAGAAGAAAAGGAAAAATCTTAACTTCTCTAAGAGGTTCCGTGGGATCAATTCAACTGTTTTTATTTGAGTGTTCTTAGGTGAAATCATCAAGACTAGAGAGTAACATGATGTTAAGCGGAGGACTTACACGTCTTGTTTCCATCTATAAAAGTGATAATGACAGGTAGTAGGTTGATATATCTTTGCTCTATTGATAAACCATTAATTGAGAGGAGTTTATAGTCCTTACTGAAACCCTGTAAATGACAATAAACCTCATACAGAGTGTTGGTGCTAAAACTAGCCATTCCAGCAGCACACACTTCTTAGATAAAACTGAAGAAGAGATCACTGAATGTTGAGATGCTAGTAAGAAAGCAAAGGGGTGAAAACAGAAATTCTAGTAAACATTAATTCCTCCCACCAACACCGCGTAGCTAAAGGACATGAGCAGTGGATGTCAGGCTGACCGAAGAAGGTGGACGCAATGCGGGCGGTGGTGGCGGAAGTTACGACACTTCCATTATCGTGTGCGCCTCCAGCTCAGCCAGTCGATTGATGCTGTCCATCCCAAAGGCTAACAAGCAGGCAGCAACCTGCAATCGGGCTCCCTGGAGCAGCAGAGCACCTTTCGGGGTGTGGGTCTGGAGGGGAAGCAGGGACGTAATATTCGGAAATATTGATGGAGTGTCCTGTCTGTTGGAACGGGAGGATCTCGGCTTCGCACCGAAATTGCCAGAAAGATGAGCAGTGAGATGCTGCAAGCTAGTCACGTTGACCCGTACAACCTGGCGTCACCCCTAAGCGCCCGAGGGCGCCTAAATAAGTCTCTTGCGTGTGCGGCAGAAAGGAAGTCGTATAAGTGCTTCACCTTCCAATACTTTGAGTCTTTTTCCACTTAATTTCCTCTCTCTCTCCCAACATGCGTGCTGGGGGCACACACACACAAAGACATATTTCTGTCTATTTCACAGTTTTATAACAGTGGTACCTCGAGCATACGAGTGCCTGATGACATACGAGATGTTTTGAGATACGAGCCGCCGAGCGAGCGATATTTTTGCTTCGAGATAAGAGCAGAAATTTGAGATACGAGGAAATTCGCACACTACACCGCTGCACAGACTGGACCCAACATGCGGGGCGGATGTTGGGGTCGTGTCCAGCGTCTAACAGTTTCTCCCACTCTCAGACTAGACCTCAGTCTGTGCTGCTTGTTTCCCTCGTTTTCGATGCATTTTTGATAAGTTGGGTTCGTGTTTTTACAAAAAGCATTTTTGTACATTTACAAACATTATCCCATTTATTTTTAGAACCATGGGTCGAAGAAGAAGATGATGTCTATTGAATTAAAGCGTGAAATCGTAGAAAAACATGAGCAAGGTGTGCGAGTAACTGACTTGGCGAGGGATGTACGGGTGTAGCACATCAATGATGTGAACTGTGCTTAAACAGGAGTTGATAAAGGGTACAAGCCAGCTAGGGGGCGTTACAATAATTCAAGCTCCGGACTTCTCTCCAAAAAGATGGAGAAACTATTGACTGTGTGGGTGACAGAGAAGCAGCTTCAAGGAGGAACCTTAACACAAAGCATCATGTGTGAGAGGCACACGAGCGATTTACGGTGATTTGCTGAAGCAGTATCCGCACACTTCACTCCACAAACGAAGAATTAATATGTTTTATAGAATAATGTATTGTTATCATCATTAAATTACATGTTCTTCTTGTAAATACACTTTTTCTAAAAGATATATTCAAAAACACTTAACAAAAACAACTGGAGGTGGTGTTTTGGGGGGGCTGGAACGGATTAATGGCATTGCAATGAATTTCAATGGGGAAAATTGCTTTTGAGATCGAGCAATTTGGACATACGAGCAAGGTTACGGAAACGATTAAACTCGCTCGTATGTCGAAAGGTACCCACTGTATTGCCTTCCTTTTGAGGTATGACTTTACAATCCCTCAATAACAATATTTCTCAAAAAACTTAGGACAGAACAAACAGCTAAGAGCAAAGACATGATCCTCTCCAAAGTTCTTTCCTTCTCGAATCGAGTTATGTGTTCATGAACAGTTTTATGGGAACCTCAAGTCATAAGTCAACATTGTCAAATACAGCTGTGCGTACTCCTGTCACCACACTACCATTGTACTGGCTAAAAAATATAATTCTTTCAAATTTCAGGAGGAGGAGGTGATCTTGTAAAAACTTTATGAAATATGTGAATCATGAGTATTTGTGGGCTCGTGCGTACTGCTTGATTTTTTGCGGGATGTTTGACAAATAGAAAAATACTAATTGAAGGAAATCTTTTTCCATATAAATATCTTTATCTTCTTTCATACTCTTTGACTTCACATGATAGGAATATTTTATAATTATAAGCGACCAACCAGTTCAGTAACTGAGATCTCTTGTCGGGTTGTCTGTGGTATGTATTATGCCAGCGCATGTCTCGGGGAAATTTTCTCACTTATCCGACTTCATAGTACTGAGTACACGCGCAGTCGGGAATCTGTGACGTCAGTCTCTGATGTCCCGTTCTGCTTTCTGTGACCCCGGGGTCAGGGAAACTGTCGAGCCGTGTCTGCGGTGTGAGTCCACGTCCGGCCGGAGGCCACTTGAAGGGACTGCGGGCGGAAACGATAAACTCTGTTTCACCTGTGGAAAACTTTCCACAAAATGTCAGAGTTGCGTGGCTTTACCGCGCTACAGGCGCGCAATCTCCCCCTACACTGGAACCTCATTAGAAGTCTGGCGAGTGGTCCGAGAGTGAAACTTGTTTACGAGGGTGTAAAACTCGCGCGTTTATGGACAATCAGTAAGTGTAAAATCTTTTTCTGACAAGTCTACACAGTTGGACGTTATAGATGTCGACGATAGAAATGTGCTGCACATGTAAATTTAGAGAGTCTTTCAGAGACAGCGCATTACTGGCGGGGATATTGTAAGTGGCACACGTGTAAGAGCACGCGGCAAGCTGTCGAGTGGACAGAATGAGTTTTTTAGTCACTGGTCCGAGCGAGCTTTTAGTGTACTAATCAGACTTCAAAGGTCTGTGCAAGTTTAAGCAACAAAGAAGATAATCATGTAAGTTAAAAGAAATGAAAACGAGAGATTAAAAAGTCTTACTAGATGTTACAGAGTGCTTCTTATTCATTTCGGATATATTTTAGCACAGCAAGTCGGCCATCAAATGCGCAATTGATCTAGCTGAGTTCATTTCTGTCTCGTAGCCTTGTATGTTTCAGATGGAGAATCGTGGCATTTAGAGGAGGTTCTTTGTCTTACATCCCTAGCAGGCTTGAAGAGAGGGAAAACAGGTCACAACAACTGTGTCACAATTCAGTAAGCACTACGAGTGTAGATTGACCAGATGATTGGGAGGACCAAGAAGCTCCTAAAAGTCACAACTCATGGAGCCAGTCGCGACACCTCAAACTGGAAATACTTTTTGGTCTTAAATCAGTGTAATTACTTTTTGTAGAAACAACAGTGAAGAACACAATTTTTAGAGCTTTCTAAACTAAAATAATGTTTTTTAATAAGATAAAACATTTCAAAGTCAGAAGTTTGGTTCACATCAGCACAATTTTAGTAGGACGCTTTTGTCAACGCATCTCGATGGCATGAATGAATTTTTATAAAAACGCTTCTAAAAGATATTTTCTTAAGGACAATTTAAACTTTAAGAAACATGTTGGTGCATCTGGACTACAAGTCAGGATTAAACTGTCATTGTTGCAGGGAAAAAACATCATACACAGACCAGTCCGTCTTCGCCAGATGTCCTGTGATAGTGAAGGAGGACCTCTTGTGCTCAGTCTGTCCAGAATCACTGACGTGGATGTCCATGTCCCGCTCCATCCTCTGCTACCTCCACTCAATGTTGAATGTGAAAGGAGGTCCACTGTATGTGATCAGCCTCACCCTGAGAATGTAAAGACGCTGTTTCCAAAAATAAACCTTGTCGGTAAAAGGTTCTGCATTTCGTGATTCACATCAAGTTAGCATCCATCCTACTAAACATCATCCAAACAGCAAACGTTCAAAATAAAATTCCAATCAAATATATCAAGAGTACCAGTCTGCTTTTTCAATGAACTTTATCAGCACAGATAGTATAGTTTGTTGTTGAGCGAAAAGATCGTAGCAGCTGCGCTTGGAAGCGACCTAGTCCTGACGAATCCTCTTTTGGATTTCTGGAATCCGTCTTACTCCACCCTTCTGCAGATCCTTTAATCTCTGAACCGGGAAGCACCGGTGCCTGACCGAGTTCTGCTCCGTCGGGGCAAGGACTCGAGGTCATCGTGTTGAAGACCCTGGCTGACAAGTGTCGGCTCAATCTCCTACTTTCACATTAGACATACAAGACCTTTGTATCCCAAGTCCATATGTAACACTCTGGGTTTGTCTGTCCCGTGTGACTGTGTACAGTGGGGTGCACTGCGATCTGACTGCAGGAAGTTTTAATACTCACTGTAAACAAATCCAGCAGAACTGTAGTGTGGTTAGGCTCAGAACTGTAATTAAAAAAGAAGTAGACCACATGCAAGATCACCTCGGTAAGCATGGGTGGACAAGGAGACAGGTCCCTCACAGAAAATCAACAATCGTTCTTTGACAATCTGCATGTTGGACACTGTTTTCGAGGATTTTACGGATTGTAATTAAGTCTGCTACTCCATAGAATGAAGTGGATGAAAAAATACCGTTTACTTTTTCTTCTTATGGCAGGATGGGATGAGTGGAGTGCTTGCAGTGTAGAGAAGTAACCAGGGTAGTTTGAGTTCTAGATCTCATCAGCAGGTGGGCGTCGATACTACCCAATCAGCCAATGTGTGAAACGGTGTTTCCTAATTAGACAAAGTGTTAGACTGTGCCTCCTAATTAAACAAAAAGCTAGACGGTTCTTCAATATTAGACAAAGTGTCAGACGGTGTTTTAATATAAGACAAAGTATAAGACGATGCTTTCTAATTAGTGCACGAGACACTACCTCCTAGTATCAGGTTGGGTGTGGCGGTGCTTTTGTTGCCACATGGTGTATCTTGCAAGTCCATGATATTCTAATCTCGTGATACCTCCATTCCTTGACGTCCAGTTATTTTCCACCAAGAAAACTTTGTTCCAGCTATTGTCGGGACGGAGTAGTCACAAGAACATGGCGCTGAAAACGTTTTTGTCTTGGCCGACATCTTATCGCTCGACACGAGGAACCGGGGTCTGTAATTGACTAGACATCATCGTCTCTGTTATCACCAGATTTATCGTCGCTAGGAGCAGAAGTCGACACAGCTCACAGGTCAGCACGACATCAAAGACTGGAGTTTTCTCCCTTCTCACTGTCGAGGTTTCGTGTGTGACGTCAGCAGGTTCTGCTCATTATCTAGCAGGGAGGTAACTACCTCGTGAAACAACAAACCACATCCAGTGGACTCACTGAATCAGGTAATCGCCCTTTCTATTTGAATAAGAAATCATGTGTGCTTCATTTCGACAGGTCTGGGGACTGCGGTGGGTCGCCAACCTATGAAACTGGAGGCTCTGACATCAATGTCCTCAGTAAGTATAGCACTTACACTGGCTTCACATCACTACCTTACCCAGTCTCTTACTTCGAGATCAGCCCGGCTTGAAATTGTTTGGAATGTTTGTGACAGTTCTGAAATAAAAACGAGAAGACTTCCCATGGATGAGAAAGCTTCCATCCAGCCTTGATGAAGGCTGAAGAAAAATAAAATCAGGTGTAATACATCATTAGAAAGTGAATGGGGATGTAAAGAGCTAGATCCCATTTTAAATGAAAGCAGCACGATGTCTTTGTGCCAGACGATGGATCATCCTGTCAGACGACATTCGCGGGGCATATCGGGATCAATGAGCCACGTGCGGCGATGGCCGGTCGTCTGATGAACGTGAGGTGAAGTGGTGTGACGGGACACGAACGCCCACCGTGAGATACAGATGCTTTAAAGGTGCATGAACACCGTTTACAAAGTACTTACATACAGTAGTACTGTGTCTTACTCTGGAGACAGTAAATGTTCTCATTATTTTTTATTCAAATTTCATCTGCTTCCAAGCAAATATGATTGCAAACTGTTTACAAAAAATGTTTCGTCTGCTGTTTTGCCTCTCGGAGAGTCTCTCATGCATGCAAAATGGATGATAATAAAAAGCATCAAGAAAAAAATCTCAGACTAATTGAGTCAGTAGTCGATCTCTTGCATCCGAGCCTTGTGTCAGAGAAATTCGAAACTTTGCCTGCAGACAACCGAGAGACGGGAAAACCGCTAATACCTAGTGACCACCATGGTTTAAAATGTTTCACAATGTTTTGTGATACGCTATATTGTATTTGCGTGGAAATGGTGCATTGTATTTCGTGGATATTAAGCATTGACTGGACTCACTGGATGGACATCTTATGTTCCATTCTGATATCTTACTGTTGTATCCCTGGTTCACAATGCCAGTATTAAACGTTTAGTTTGAATGATTTATTCCATTCATTGCTTAGCATGCCTAGATTAGACTTACTCTTACAGCTTTGTGAACTTGAATTTCTAGGTGACAATGTTGTAAGCTTGCCTGTTAAACAAAGTCTGAAGGTACCTCTGAGCTATCTCAATAACTTTAGAGCAGCTGTATACAACATTATTCAAGCTCCTCTTGTCCTTCACGGGTAAACGGTTGTAAAACCAGATGAGCGAGGACAGCAGCTCTACATGTGGAATCTATAAATCGCTGAAGTAATCGCTGGGTGACAGAGAAAGACCAGCTTTCAGAGAAGAAAGAGGCGTTGTTGAGCGTTTTACACAATAGCCCATCCCAGCAAAATGACCTGTCGAAGCTGGTGCCCAGGTATTTCAATGTATTGACAATTTCCACGTCCTGGTCATGGGCGACAATTACGGGACTTAGTGGAGAGTTTCGATGGAAATTAAAGGCAATTTCGTTATCTTACCCACATTAAGTCCTCAGAAATTGTCATAGCACCAGGCAATAAATTCATCCAAGGCTACATTATTGGTATCTATTGGCTCGCTATGAAGAGAGACCTCAGTGTAGTGTCATTGGAGAATATGACAAGATGTTGACCCTCATAGTTACTGCGACAGCTGTTTGTATACAGAATAAACAAGCTCAGGGATAAAATACAGCCTTGGGGTGATCTAGGGAACATCGTGAGTAAGAAAAAGTGCCATTGTTAACCAGACAGTAAATGATCCATGACACTACCTCAATCGAATATCTCAAAGTGAGTACACAAAGTGTTAAAAGTATCAGACAGGACCATACTGTCAACACCTGAGATGTAAATTTTATCTTCCGATCCCTTGAGCCGATCTTTATCAGGCTTTGTAGAAAATAACAAAACTTCTCTAGCTGTGACACGATAAATAAAAAACAATTGAAGGTGAAAGTAAACGAACCATAACTCCCTTAGTCACGCAACTGCAACAGGAAAGGGAGAGCATCGGCGTGGCCGGAAATTTCATCTCTCGCTGGAATGATGCGCTGCATCTTTCTGTCCCCGTCAGGGTTATGACAGGCCTAACCCTATTACATGTCTCCAATGTCTGTGATGTTTTATTCTGACCAGCAAAATTTGCTTCAACGCCGACTAGATCATCACAACACGCGAGCTGAAACTTGAACCACAGCGCCTGAAAGACTACGTAGACATCCTCTCCAGACTACTGGAAGATTTTGAACACCGCTTTCAGCAATTCACTGCTCTCCAACCACAGTGTTTCCTTCTTGCCACTCCCTTCGCAGTTGATGTGAAAAACGTTCCAGAGGAAGTCCAGATGGAACTACTGGACCTGCAGTGTGACACTGTTCTGAAGCAAAAATACGTTGATGTTGCAGTTCCAGATTTCTACCAGTTTCTTCCTAGAGAGAATTTTCCAAACTTATTCTGCACAGCTGCTAGAATTCTAGCGATGTTTGGGAGTACGTACGTTTGCGAACAGTTTTTCTCCAGAATGAAGATCAACAAAACAGCATTACGATCAAGACTGACTGATGAGCATCTGAGAGCAACCTTGCGGCTTGCCACTACACGCGACTTCAGGCCTAACGTCGATGGTCTGGTCTCTGCCAAACGATCTCAGCTGAGTGGACAGAAACATGAGTGACGAGCCATCTGCAGTAGGCCGAGTAATTATGGTTGGTTTTTTTTTGGGAACTACAGTTTCTGCTTTTTTATTAGTGACAGAGACAACGTCAACTTATTTTAATAAACTAAACTGCCTGTGCATGTAATGAACTACACTAAATGTAATTAATAATTATAAAAACTTTATTTTAGCATTTAACTGCAGTGACAGTAGTGTTCGTAAAATTTAATGAAAAAACATTTTCTTTTTTTGGTGCGGCCCGCTGACTGGCTGTTACTTTCCACTGCGGCCCACATGCTAATATGAGTTTGAGACCCCTGTCCTAGACTGAACTCCATATACACAGCTTGTCTGATAAAAAACACGCATAAGAGTATATTTTACAATAATTTTTACAAATCGTTAAATTTCTTTTTACCATTTATGCAAGTTGTAACCTCTTTCACCTTGACCCGTCTAACCCCAACAGACTCCCAGTCCTGGGTTGACTACACCTTGTCTCACCTGTTGTGAAGCAGACGGCGGTTGACCAGACATGGCTGACAGTGGTCTCCCCTCAGCAGGACCAAGTCTATAAGAGGCAGCGACTGTCGTCTGCGGTCTGTCAGGACAGGATACAGACTGTCATGTCCTCTCTGTGCTTGATGATGGTAGACAGCTAGGATGTCAAACATGGGCGACACTAGATGTAGTGAGATATTTATTGTCCAAGGCATTCCACATTGTTAGCGCCACTTGTCAAAATATATCACGTGGCTAACTGTAGTAATTAATACAATTCCCGTATACGTACATCTATACAACAAAAGTCAATAGGTCTGTACAGCGCGAGACCCAACAATACTTCTGTACGACAGGGGGACATAACTATAACTCCTAAACTGCGATAATTAGCTGGAGTCTATTAATTGGCGAACTGAAAAAAGTGACAAAAGAAATTATAACTTTGAGGGATAAATCAGGCCTGTGTCACATGAATGATACGGTCCGAAAAAAAAAATCAGCTTACGTCCCGTTGCAAGCAGGTGCACAAACACTGATTAAACATTGATATCGGATATGATGCGATTTTGCCTTGACCTTTGAAGAATAGTTACAGACATTTTGATGCTATAATGAGCCACTGTATACTTTTCTTAAAATGTCATGACATGTTTACTATGTGGCACAGTGTTTTCAGTTCTTTAGACCTCTGTCTGCGTGTGTGTGTGTGTGCTCGCACGCTTGACCTTTTACACGTGCAGCAGGGAGGGGAGAAGTATATTTTCTTTACCTTTAACTCAATAGTCGAAACTTTCTGTAATTATAAAATCGCAGTTTTACATATTTAAAGTACTATGGATTTGTCGTCTGACAACTATATTCGCAAATGTCTAATACAAAAGATAGTGAGGCGTTTTTTATAAGCATTAAGCTTCATGACGAGACTTCATTTTCCCCCATTTTGTGAAGTGCTAAGTTGGTTATATGTCGCATCTATACTGCGACTTGTCATAAACTTCGACTGATCACAAACAAACAATCAAATACAAACGGATAAGTCCGTGTTTTTTTGACAAGTCCCACTCACATTCACAAACTTAGAAATTCTTCATTTGTCCTGAATAAGGACAGAATTTATCAGTTCCGCCATACCCAGAGCAAGTCCTCTTTGGCTACACACTTATTTGTGAGGTAGGGTCTTCTGTAAGATAAACTGGTTCAATAAACACAACGAACATAATGCAGCACTCATTATCAAAGTGTGCATTATACTCATAAAATTACCTACGAATGCTTTATAGCTTTCTATATGTGTGCGATCCACACGGCGTGGTCCTACAGCTGTTTGTAGATCAAATATCACTTCCTTCATCCATTACTACCTTCTTCGTGATTGTTATGGCTTAATTAATAAAAGAAAACTGCAGATGAAATTAGCAATGAGGATAGTCAAAGAGATGCCCAGACATGATAGCCAGGCATGATTGTCAGACATGATAGTCAGATTTGGTAGACTTGATGGTCAGGCATGCCATTCAAAGGCGCTGCTCGGACTTCTTTTATCGGACTTTGAGGAAGTTGCCGACTAAGACCTCTTGTTTGCTAGAGGCTAGAGGTTGAAAGTTAAAATAAGGTGTTCGATTCTCTCTCGTTCTGAAAGTGGATTGCTAACTTTCTCTGTCAGTCTGTTCGTGCCCGCGTGCTCTGTCGATTGTTCCTGAACCGCGTGCTTAAATATTCAAATTATATGAAGCTCGGGGTTTTTTAAAAGTTTATTTGTAGCCAAGAAGTGAGAGCGAGAAAAAGAAACAAAGTTATGCAATACGGTATCATGCAACTGCAGGCGTCGGTCTATCATTGTAACCGACAACAAATCAGGGCAGGTCCAAAGACAACAGTTTCTGAGTCCCTCCGAGTAGTGCGATATCAGGAAACCTGTGCTAGTCCATGAAACAATTCAGCTGTCTCCAGCGTTTCCAGATAAAAGAAACTAGAGACGACTGCCATCTCCTGAGGCTCCAGCACTTTGATAGGGCTACGGAGGTGGAGGCATTACCGCCCTCTCAGTTCTAAGGGTTTTCCTGCGTTGTCAAGGAAAAGGGTCTGTTGACAATAACAAAAATTAACCTTGAAAAGCTCGAACATGTATGGTTTTCTTTGTGCAGTTTCCTCCGATTCTGAAAAAAACTGCTACTATAAAACAGACTTTTAACGTACGAATAATCCGAAATGTCGCTCATTCTGTGTGTGTGTTTGCCGGCAAGGTTGTGCTTGGTGTACTACTGTACTAGTATGACGTAATACATTGATCGCAGGTGCAAATCGCGTACTTTGTTAACGAATAATTAATGAACGGATAGGTTTTGAAGGCTGACATTTACACCTTAGTTTTATATCTCTAGACATATGGTTGTTCTGTAAAAAAAAAATCAATTATAAAGAAATTCTTTTCCCTTTTGCAACCTCTGTAAGCATGCGTAGCCAGACCCTCTTTGACCCTGGTAGTTTATTTGCCTATTTCTTGACGTTTCGCCATTATAATAATAGTAATAAAAGCAAGATGTGTATAGCGCATACTCACTCTTTTAAGGAGCATGCTTGTAACGCTTAACCACAAGAATGAGAAACATACGAGGGACAGGAGAACAAATAAACAACATATGAACGGCGGAAGGATAAACAACAGTACTGATGACGAAAAGATAAATACAGAAAAAAACAAAGAGGAGCCAATTAACAAGGACCGAGAGCATCATGATTTGCAAAGGAAGACGAGTTTGGAAAAGAGCGGAAAAGAGGGGTAGGGTGTGAAAAAGGACTACATTGTGGAACTGGTGTTAAGAGCAATGCTTAAGGAAGAGGTGCGTTTACAGGGCACATTTAAAGGAGTCAATTGTGAGTAGGTGGCGGATATGGAAAGAGAGGGAGTTCCATTGTTTTGGTGCACAGTAACTAAAATCCTGTGACCATATGTTGTTTTTCTGAAGACAGGAATAGTTAGGAGACGGTCGTCAGACGAATTGTCTAGCTGGGACATAGGGGAAAGAGAAGTTAGGAGAAATGGTCAGGGCAGGAGCATGCAAATAAATCAAAACACAGCATGGACAGTTTGTACTGGATGCGAGAAGGGATGGGTAGCCAGTGCAGAAAACATGGTCTCGTTTCCTAGCTGTAAGCACCAGACGTGCATCAGACTTCTGTACTTTCTGGAGTTTGTGGATGAGGTAGGAGGGACAGCCTGCATCCAATCCTAACCAAGCCGATAAAGAACAAACATAAAGACAAGAGTGTAGGCAGCACGTAGAATGTGACAGATGACACTGATCTCATGTAGCTCATAACACACAGACTGACAGACAGCTGTAACTTGTTTATCAAGGGTCATGTCTGCAGTGACAATGAATCTCAGATTCCTGACGGACGAGGTTGTTTCGCCCACCTTGATATGATTTGGGGGACAGACGAAAACGAGTGAAGGTTGATGTCTTCTTCTCTTATCATTGTTCAGTATTCAATCCTGTCCGTCAGTAGTTTTTAACACGTGTTCAGAAATGATACACACGCTCGCACACGAACATTAACCTATATATGTCTGCTTGTTCGTCTCGCTGCCTGTCTGTCAGGTGTTGGCGTCTAAGATAAGGAGAGCGATGTGTGGAGTGAGGCTCATTGACTTGTTGACTCCTCATAACCCTCACACCTCATGGCCTAACCCTAACCTCGACAGGTCCATTTGTTAGCACTGACTGGAATGCACGCACATGCATCGACACATAATCAGGCTCATGGCTTGAATGTTTTTATGGCTCGTAGCCATCAACAACATCGAGACAAGAAATATTTGCTTTTACTGTTTACTTTTTACTGACAACAGAAAAAAACAACAAAACTCTTAGCTCGACGTGGAGAGAAAATCCGATACCTGCAACCGTAAAACACGAGGTACATCGCAGCTTTTATTGGTGATAACAGATGCAGCGACTATTCACAGTATTCTCCAGATACAAATGAAATAAAAAAATAGGAGTTTTAACCAAGATGATGCAGTTCTTAGCAAGCTCTTAGCAAAGTTCTTGTTGGTTTACAGTGTGCCGTATAGAAAGTAGTAAAACAGTTGTGGAATGTCTGCTCATCATCTGAGAGGTCTTCATCTCATAAAACACACAGTTGTCGCTTACTTGACAAAAATGTCTGCCCTTCACCACTAGAAGTTGGCGCCAACACCTCTGGAATGTTCAGTACACATGGCAAATAAAAATGTCACCACAGAAGAATTCCCAACTTTGGTAATGTTTGTATAATCGACCCCTCGAATGTCTCCACAGCTAACAGACCAGCTTCAACAGAAAGGAACCGCTTTCTAACTCGGGACAGAGAAGACACACGAGTTAGCTATTAATTATCCTATACGCTTTTAATGTTAAGCAGCCCTCGGCGAAGGCAGTTGTGGAGGACGTGCACAGAACCCCGGTCAACCCCCCTACCTGTGCCCCATCTGTCTTGGCAAAGAAGTGATGAAATAAAATAACAAGGAATCTGCTTATCTGTTAATACGGATCCTCATTCTTCCCCAAACAGGACGTTTCCGGTTTACGTTTGGCAGCCCCACTGCACGCCCTGTCGTGACAGGCAGCACTCACACATGGCACCTATCAGGGAGCTCTGTCAAGTCCTCCAGGGAGTGAGCAGCACTCACCTCGGACAAGCTTTGATGCCAGCTGCAGCTTCACATGTTAAGTGAAGAATGACTGGAGTTCAGTGTACACTGTACAGTTCGAAGAATGGAGGGAGAAGGGGCTGTATGGTGCGACTAATAATTAATTGTTAGCAAACCCGACCTAATGAAGTGTTAGGGGCACTCATGTCAGGTTGTACTGTCGGCTTGCTAGGACGAATTTAGTTAATTAATAGAAGTCTCGTTGAACAGACACGTGAGACTTCTGGGTGAAAATTCCATCTAATTATGGGATAAAATAGTGTACACGAAATAGTCAGATTTCAATATGTGTGAGTCGATGTCTAGAGATAAAAAAGCGGTCGTATAAGTTAACAGACAGGTGGAGGGAGAGAATTCTTCCTCTGGAAACGAGGTTCGAAGATACCCAGCGTACCAAACTCTCACAGAGTTAAAGACTGCGGAGCCAGGCTGTCAGCACGTCCTTCACAGTTGATGTGTATCGGTGGCCGAGGCGGAGGCTGCCGGCGGAGTGATAATGCCTTATTTCGGAACCTTTTTTCGTCACTCCACGACCGATCTTGTCTACTAACACATGCACTTTCCCGCGAGCGAGTCCACACTGAAGCTAATGTATAAACACTCTTAAACATGATCTTACTTTGTCAGACGAGGTTCAGAGTTGGTGGTCTGGAAATCAATCTTTCTGTCTATCTGTCTGTCTCTCTATTTCACGGCAGGGAAAGAGCGCGCGATTTTCCCTCCTCATGACTGTCCCTGTTTCTGTCACTGACTGACCTATTCCTTATCTTTGCCCGATCTGTTAATTATTTCATGTATACCTTAACACCTCCCCCCGCCAACCGCTCCTTTTCTCTTCTCTCTCTCATTCTTTACCGTCTGTGACTGTGGGTGGAGGTCGTATGCACTGGAGGTAGAGAGATTTATGAAAGCCGTTCAACAGAACGCCCCGATGCCCCTGTTCCCACCGTCAGCATGCTGCAGAGAAAAACAATGAACTAGCAACCCCTCACCCCAGATGTTCTCGTGCCCGAAAAATAGTTAACATTTACTATTTTCTTCTGTGCTGCAAGATCGTCAGGTGCATGTGGAGGAGAACATGTTTAGAGGCGAACTAAAATTTCCTTCATTTTAAAACTTTCAACAGTGTGTATACTTGTTGCTTACCAAGGTACAGTCAGGCATATAGTGTACATTAATAGTCTGTCCTCTCTTTGGTCTGGATAACTCGTTAGTGTGTAAACTTATAGAGAATCAGAAACGTATCTTCTTTACTTTGACTCCAAATTTATCTGTGAAGGTATTCAAAATTAAACAGCCAAGGGTTTCATCGGAACTCTTTCGGAATTTGAGAGATTGCGAGGGGTGGTGTTTCTATTGTCCATTGAGATTTACTTCACAACAAGATCATCCCAGTCTGCGGTATGAAAATAATTATCGACGTCTGACGAAGTTACATCAAGCGATATGAATGTGGACAAGTGAAGAATCGCTCACTCAACTACTCCTTGACATATTCAATGTACCTATCCGTGCATATATGCATGAAGCTGGGGTGTGAGAAACAAAAATGTCGGTAGAGTGGTCGGGGTACGTATTCCACCCCCACCATGTGTTTCGCACATTTTCTGTTTCTGCGAATTTGGTTAACTTTAAACAGCTTAGCGGCAATTATTTATGCCACATTTTTGTGCGCCGTTAACCTGCTTTTACACATCAACAAGAAATTTACTATCACAAAGCCCAATGCGGAAAACAAAAGAAAGCAAATTCTTGGGGTATTTTTTTTCCACCCTGACATTCTGCTGGACTGAATGGTAGGGCTTCAGATCTGACAGTCGCAAAAATGGAAGTCATCCATCTGCGTGGGATATCAGTAACCGAAGACAAGTGCATTCCTCGGGTACTGCTTTACCAGCAAGCGCCTTGAGTGTTAAGAGCAAAGAAAAAAAATTCTGACTGTAGTGTGTGTTGTCTGTCAGCTCTTTTTTCAACCATGTAACCTGACCCTCACCCGCCTTGTCGCATTATTGGTGGGCGAGACGGGTGCACTGTGAAGCACCAGCCGGGTGTCACGTGAAACTAGACTACGGCACTAGTGACCGCATTTCCTCACCTCACCAGACCGAGGATTTCTTTGGCAGTCTCCGTGAGCTCGTAGATTATCGCAAAACTTGAAATTTGCTTCCAGGATTTCCAAGACCTTTCGGAACGCTGCAACACTTCCTTCATGTGTTGTTTCCCGACAAAGAGAACGATCTTGTGAAATCTGTGTGATGTCAACCATCTGGAGGTGCTTCTAGTTTCTTCTTTATTGCTGAACGACTTAAAAATGATCGTTTGTGTTAACTGTGTATAGTTTTTGTTTATGACTGTCCTTGTGACAGTGTTACTATCCTGATGTGCCACTAACCGTTTTTTGCTCGTTACAAAAGTTTTACATCCGTCGTTTGTTCTAGCTCCATTACAGATGCTGATGCAAGTGATTTACAGTCATAGCATACTACACATGGGTTTGGGGGAGAGGTTTGAAATGATTGGTATCCAGTATAAAGTTCGTTTTTCACAGTGGAAATCGGACGCCAACAGGAGGAGGCATGCACCTGGAAGACAGGGTTTTCAAACCTAGTCCTTCGCATGTCCTCACTGACTCTCCAGTGACTCTAGACTAGGTAGCATCAAACTTTTTGAAAACTTCGTTTCACATCTTTCAATGAAATTTGACTACATCTAAAGATTTTCTGTGATTATTAATGTATTATCGAACTCTTCCCGTCAGCTTTTTGGCTGACTATGCTCTCTCTTAAAAAAAGAAAACCCAACCCCGCTTCAAAAATACCAACATGCAGCATTTATCTCAAACATCCATACATACGTTGATAAAATTCATTCATTCATCCATTTATCCAGTCTAAATGGATAATCCCGCATAGACACATATACCAAACACTCTGCAAAACAAATATTTAGTTGTCTTCTAGGTGTTATCAGATCTTGGTCCACCATTTGATGCTATCAACCATGGCTGTAAAAGTCATACCAAAGAAAGTACTTTTCTCCTCACAGCGGGCGACATCATATCTTGGCGCCATTAACATCGCGAAAACATGTGCGAGTCACTTCCCTCCCCACACACACTGAAACACTTATTCTTCTGATGCCACCCTACTTCTGAAATACGAAGCCATCGACTGAGAAAGATGAGTACATAAGAGAGAGTGAGTGAGAGAGAGAGAACGAACTTTACTTGATGGCACATTTCAAGGGATGAGTGGTTTTACAATACAAGGAAATAAGCCTTTAAGTCATGAATAGCGAAGAATCACAACAAGCAAATACATATACCAATTGTATTTACAAATCAACCTTATAATCCAGTAAAGATTACAATAGACCCTGAAGCCTATTTTCAAAAGTAGGAAAAAAATCAAGATGCCCAACCCCATGGCACTGGTAAACACAACAAAATAACAAGAAAGTGTCACAGTCCGTGCTTGAAATATTACGGAGGAAAGAGGGGAAAATGTTGAAGAAACAGAAATGAAGAAAACAGAAGGAACAGAAACGGCTCTAAGGAAAAGAATGAAGGAGCGAGAAAAATTCATACTCAAAGGACATGAAGAAAATAAACACAAGGAAATAATAATAATGAGGATGATGATGATGATGATGAACATTTATAGAGGGCTTTGCCAACGATTTGCTCAAAGCGCTGTACAGAAATGATATACAGAAGTAAACTAACTCACCAACAAGCATACAGTCATATTCTCATGTAACAGACACCACTCACTTCTACAACAGGTTGGTGAGGATGTCAAGTGAGACTCAGTTTTACACAAGAGGAAACAGAGCGAGCAGCAAGAATGACATCTAACATCTATGTGAGGGCGAAGAAAGGCAGCGGTTCAACGAACAGGATATATATATACACACATATAAGTGATTTAACACACAGGTAATGTAGAAATAAACACAGAGGAGGTAACAGTAACAAACAGATTTATAAAGCGCATTTTTCGCACTATAGCGCACATTCAATTGTTTGTCACAAATCCGGGTCAAAACCTTTTGATGACCTCCACTCAGGAGAGTGGTTCAGTCGTGTCACGTGACATCACAGCCTGTTTGAACTGTCTTCTGATCTCTGTTAACAATAAACAATCTTCTCTAGGTCTCTGCAAACAACCAAAATGTACATTTCCTTTACATGTATAACATGTGTATGTGTATTTTTCTTGACCTGTTTTTAGTCATCACCCCCAGATTCTAAAGCCTACTACAGGCATAACTCCTAACTTTCCTAATTTGAAACATAAATCCCTACGGTAACAAGTGAACTACTTCATAAACAAAGTGGGAAGAGATGTAAAAGGTTTAACATAATGAAGGCAGGAGGTCTGTTTACTGATAAACAGTGTGGCAGCTTCACAAGCGTATTTCCATTGGGTGACACTGATGTAAGTAGCAACATACAGTATGTATACTGAAGACACCTAGGTCTGTCCTCTGCCTGCCGTTGGTTCCGGACGTTGGCTTTCAAAGGGTTTGACGAGACCCGACACCTTACCACCTCGCGAGGGGCTTAGCGTCTCGGCAGACTGCCATCACTCAAATTTATGTGTTTATATGGTCCTCTGTACTGAAATTGCAGATGCCTTACGACCACATCACTGGGAATTCCGAAGAAGCTTTCCCAGCTGGAGCTTACCGTCGAAGACATATACAGATGGGTGAATTGCATGGTGGAGGGCTGTTGGTGGAGGGCTGTTGGTGGAAGGCCCTAGCTAATTAAACACGTAGCAGGAGAGCTGTCTGTCGACTGCTGCCCATCTGTCGTTGCCTGGCGTTACGGTTCGCCCCGTGGTGTGTTGGGTCACTCTGACCAGGCGCCACCTGTTCTTAAATTCAGCATCCAGCCGACCACCGTAAACAGACGTAGCCTGGCTGAAGGTGAACAAACACTAGCCGCATTCCTTGACTTAGGAGAAAAACAACGCAAAAAATAATGAAGGTAGGAGAGGGGGAAGGATGGAAAAGGAGGAATGAAAGAACACCGAAGGAAGAGTCAGAAAAGAGAGCGAGAGAATATAAAAAGGAAATAAATGACGAAAGAGGTACAGGTAGGGAGGATGGTGGGTGGGTATGCGTACGTGCGGAACAAGAGATACAAACAGACAAAAATGAAAGTGAATATGCAGGCAGCTTGCGAAAAGGAAGATTCTAGCCTGCTCCAGGGATCTGAACCTTAAGATGTCTTAATGAGGCGTAAAAAAGTTCTACGTAAAAAGTTTTACGCAGTTTGTGGCAGTTTGTCAGACTACCTCAACCTGAGATGCTATAGACTTTGAGATGGCTTTTTATGCTTTCTTGCTTCTGAGAAATACTTCACTTTATGTGGATGCCTGCCAAGAAGACCCGTGTAAGCTAAGAAGGGTGGACTTATAGACCAAACGCGGAGCATGAGCGTGCAGGTGTGTGAGTGTGTCTGTCAGTCAGTTGAGAAATGATGTAAAAAAAAATCATGGCACCGACAAGTTGCATAAGTCTGAGTGTGTTTGTGTGAATGTGTGCCTTCAAAGTTGGTTTCAGGCTGCGCGGTCTACTGGATAGCTAGAGAGCTTAGTTTGCTCGTGTTAGTGTCTATCGAGACATCACTCATGTGTGTCCAGGACACATAGGTCAGGGTGAGTGCACAACACAAGCACTGCTGATTGAACGGACCGAATGCGCAAAACCTACGGTAATTCCTGCCACATGCACGTCACACACTCTATACCACAGGTAGGTCACAGTCTGTCTCACAAGCACGTCACACAGTCCGTACATAGGCACGTCACACATTCTGTAGGACAGGTAGGTCACGACACAGGCACAACTCATAATAGATACCATAGGTAGGTCACACCACACAGTCTGTATCACAAGCACTTCACAGTCCGTCACACAGGCACGTCACACAGTCAGTGCCACAGGCACGTGGCGGTGCTGAAAGGTAAATCCAGGGCAAACCACGTGACTGATCACTTACATTTTTGGGGAAAGAAAGCTTGGAGCTGCCTCATGGCGCCCAGGTGCAGCAGAAAGCTTGTAAAGCCTTGTCTGGGCGATAAGGGGCAGATAACTGACAGATCACAGTGAGAGGGTGTGTGTTTTCTGTGAGTTTATCAGTGGACCAGTAGGTGTGTCCGTGAGTTACTCTTGCAGCAGCACAAGCGGCCGGTAGGTGTGTGTGTCCACAGGCAACCAGCAAAAAACAACAGTGTAATTCGTGGTGTCTAAGGTCTCTCTCTCTCACTTAATGTTTCAGTCCATTTCTCTCACAAAATACTGAAATAAATTGTTATCCACAAGCAGTTACCCGAACTTCGTGGGCAGAAAGTTTAATTCATCCAATCCACAAAATGTTAAGCCTAGTCGAAAGTTTCACATTATTTGGAATTGCCGAGAAACACTCTGTTAATCACAAGAAATTGTATGTGCATTCATTGAGTTTGACAAGGGTGACTGTGTGCAGATGATGAAGCGTTAATCGTTGATACTGTCAGCGGTCTCAGGAATCGACTAAAAGTCTGAAGAAATGTATCTAGCAATCTAGGATGGTTCTTCTTATTCCTTTTCATCCCCAGTGGAGCATAGGGCCGTAACTACACCCCGCCATCGGACCCGGTTGTGGCGTCCCTTTCCAGTGGGGACCATGTCATGCCAGCTGCCTCCGCCTCGCTGTGGTCTGATCTTCTCCGTGTCTGGGTCTCCCAACCCTGCGCCTCCCTGTGGGTTCCAGCCCAGAACTTGTCTTGTTAAATTGTCGGCCGGCTTTCGCAAGGTATGACCGATCCAGCCCCACTTCCGCTTTTTGATGTCTTGGCTGGCAGGTTTTTGGTTGGTTCTCTCCCACAGGTCTGTATTGGAGATCTTCTCGGGCCATCTGATGTTGAGGATGAAGCACAGACATCTGTTGACGAATGTCTGAATCTTGTTGGTGATATAGAGACCCCCCCCCCGCCATTTATCAATATATTTGTAAAAATAAACATTATTTGTGGAAGCCTGTAAACAAATTATCTAACGAATCCTATATCCTGCCATATATCCATTACCAAACAATTAGACATGTTCGGCAGAGTCCAAGGGTGTGTATAACCCTCTTGCTAGAGATCGTCACTGCTCATTCTGCCACGATACACAAGAGTCGGAACTACACTTCTTTTTTATTCGCCTGGTATACGCTCGAGAGAAATCATACTCAGTAAGTTCTTATCCTTTGAAATGTGTCGATGGCCTCATCAATAATTATAATAATCATTCTCCCCTTCGCTGCTGACGCCTCTGTCCCGCGCTGCTGACGTTGGGCTGGGATCTCCGCTAGCTGCACTCGTTGCACTGCTCACTGCTCACTGCTCACTGCTCACTGCTCACTGGCTGCAGCATGGCGTTGGATCATTTTACGACCGGGTGCATTATCTCCTCGCTGCCGCAGTCCTCTCACTGCACGCACTGACCTCTAGCCTGTGTCGTCTATAGGTCAGCTGCACTGACGTACATAAGCTCACACCTGTAGACTGCAACCTTCAACAGCTTCACCTGCTCAATCTTGACCTCGTCATGACGTCATGCTGACGTCTGCGTGGAGCGGTGTGGTTGATGTGGGTCACACCCTCGATAAGCCCGACTTCTTGTGTTCACAGATACGAGCGCTCAGACCTGCTCACCTTCAGCTGTTCTCTGAAAAATAAACAAAAAGCAATCACATTCAATAGGAAACCTCGGAGCTTTGGACTGGGGCACCAATCGAAGTTTACAACAAAGGTTGTAATTTTAAGGGGAGGTACATGGATGGTATCGATGCTCCAAGTAGCGAGGGCGCCACGAGTTTGCACGAGGTGATCCTGCACGTTGCCGTTGTAGGACAAGATGCTCGCAGGGTTCCGACAAAACATGTCTGCCCATCCTATGGAAGTCTGGCATATCCTTCAGCTTTTCCTGAAACTCATGAAATCTATCTTCACTTCACAAAGTAGGTTGTTTCATAATTTACAGGTTTGGGCTGCTTGTTATTTGACTTTCTACTTGCAATGAACGTCGTGCCACAAGGTTCATTCACATAGACATCAGTACACCTTTGTCAGCTAAACACGTGAAACAACAATTTAGTAAGAGCATATTTTTATATAAGCTCATTGAGTTGCTATTTGAATATCATTAGAACTAAGCTGACCATTGGGTGTATGACTCGGTCAGGTATGAATGGCGGAGGGAAGTTGGTCGAAAGAGATTTATTGACCTCTAACCCTGACCTGCAAGGCGCTGCACGAAGACATGGAAAAGTAAAAGACAGTTTTTAGATGATAGTTTATACTAGTGTTGAGGACTGTAAGACGTACATTAAACATGTTCAACGAATGTGAATTCTTCCTTTCAACGGCAAATTTATAAATTTAAAGTTTTTTTAAATTAAAATTAATACAATTCAAAACTGTTGGTCCTGCCTCTACCATTCTGTTTATAGCATCACAAGACCGCGCACCACGATAGAGAGATGGAGAGGTAGGGAGGGAGAGGTATGAAAGGAGAAGAAAAAGTAAGAGAACAAGAGTAAAAAAAAAGACTAAAAAAGAAGAGAAAAAAACATAGAGGGAAAATAGATGAAAGAAGAAAAAGAGATGTGGAATGAGAAACACGAGTCCACCCAACACACACACGCCTCAAACGTTTGACGGAATATGAGTTCAAATCCCTAGTTTGTCATTTTTTTTTTTTTTAGTGACTAGTTTTTGTCTCGCTGAGTGTTTGCAATGGCCAGAAGCCACATGCTCACCTCAGCTCTTTTCTTCAAGTCTTAGTTCAATGAACCTTTCGTCTACTTTGATACGCACTGGCTCATGGTGTGTAATCCCTCAATTTCAAACTTGATCCCTCCACTTCTACCTCTCAGACTGAAATTAAACTTTAGCACCCGGCTCGGCCAGCAATAACAAGTTGGTTGCAAGACAGTGTAGGTGTTGTAGGCGCGGATACATGGCTACCCCAGACCTGCCCTCCCCGCCACACATATGCTCCATAGAAACACAATTTTTCTCATTGGCCGCTGGAGGAATGAAGGTATTGCATTACAACCCTCCCTCCGACGGTAGGTCGTCTAGACACCACATGCAGACAGAGATTTCAGATGGGTGGCTGGAGCGGGGGTTGAGCAGGCAGTTCGGGTGGGAAAGAATGTGAAGGTGGCATGGAGGAGGGGGTTGGCTATGGTGATGAATCATCGCATGAGTGTTCTCCCCTGTCTTTGCCGCGGCTCCTGCACTTGACTCGCCCGAGAACATATTTGGCAGCAGCAGCAGCAGCCGTGCGCAGCCAGCACGAGCATCAGGGAAGAACTTTCTCATTTCCTCCTTTGTGATTGCACGGGAATACACCGAGCACGTGCGTGTCAAAGGAAATGGGACTTCACTGTTGCTCTGTCGTGTGGATGCGTGTGACCTCTGAACTGTGCATAAACTGTTTAAATTAAACTTCTCTGTCTCATGTCTTTTTTTATTATTATTTACATGCGAAATCGTAACGGCATGGTCTCTGAACATTTGCAATAAATATCGACGCTGATATAACTGAAATTTCGTGTACAACATATTCACCTGAAATTCAGTTTTAAAAGCTTCAACTGAGATTCAGTCCCCAAAAGCTGAGGTTTGAACAGCATGTAATCGACAAAAAAAAATGAAAAATGTTAAAGCATGGTTTCCTCTAAGACCCATCTAACAACATTTGCATCCAGGCGCCTTTGGAGACGAGCGGTGATCTAACACACCGACAATGTAGTGATGGCTGCCACCAGCTGCTGGGGTTCTCAGTATTTCTGTCATCAGCTCCATGGGCTCCACCAGCTGTATACACATTCATCTGCGACTAGCTATGTCTAGCCCTGCACCACGTTCACCTACGGTAACCCTTACCTACATTCCGTCACCTCTGACCCCAAATAGGACGTCAGCCACTGCTTCTTAGACACACAGCGCGAACACGCTTACACACGCACTGCAAACACACAGCTCGTATACACACACACTATACAAACACTGCTACCACTGTCACTACTCACTTGACTATGGTAACTATAGGAAACTATGGTGTCCAGCTGTTGCACAGGTTTGTGGGTATTATGTACACATTCTTTGAACGTGCATAGAAAGAAAAAAAACACTCTCGCACCTGCGGTTGAGAATATATTCCCTGACAAAATGTGCAGATGTCAAGATCTGCTGGTGTTGTTTCTAACTTTCTCATACTCTGGCTGCGGTCCATAGAAGATGGCACCACCTCCCTACACCCAAGACTCCCGTTTGACGGGCCAGGGATTGCAGTGTCGTCCTCACCCACAGATGAGGCGCTGGTGAGATACGGGTGGATCGGATAGCCAGGTGTTGACAAGGCCAGTTTATCACCACGTTTGTCATACTCCTGTCTCTCACAAAACACCTTGTGGAGCCGTTGGGACATACAGTCATGAAACGCTGATTCGATTGGTTGGAGCCGGGCCTCCCCCCTATTGTCCGGGGGTCCGCTCACCTTACTGCTTGTGTCTTTCTCTTTCCTTCAACCTGTCCAGTCTTCTCAGATTCCATCTGTTCTTTACAGTCTAGTCTTTCTTCTGTCCTTCTCGGATTCGTCTCAGTTTTATACAAAACGAATTCTCCCTTGCTCAGTCCCCAACCGCACCCTAACACCCTCCTGGAGATAAAAAGAAAAAAGGTAATAATGCACGAACAAGTCGCACTATCGCGAGAAAAATCTTCTTTGAATGTCTCCATCGTAGCCTTGTATACAGGAGCCGCCACGTTGACTGTGGGTGTCTGTACAGTAGGCAACACACCTGTCCTGGCTGTCTGTGTGCTAGGACAGTGTTGGCTGCTGACAAACGGCGCCACACCTTGCTTTGATGTAGTGCGGCTTCCACCCGAATTCTCTGGATACATTCCATACAATGTTTTGATCAAGTTCAGAGTTTTGTCAAAGTATTTCTGAAAACAATGCTTACATGAAATACGGGAAACAAAAGTAGGAGCACACTTTTGAATACGCGTGTGTGTGTGTGTTTACACGTGTGAGTTTTATATACATGTGCGTGAGTATATGTATATAAGTGTATGTAGATATGGATAATATATGTATATTGTAAATGTTCATACTTGTGCTCGTGTCTGTTTAAATGTACAAACATGAATGTGTATGTATGTAAACCAATGTTGTGTAGATATGTAAGTAAAATAATAAATGTACAAATATGTATTTGTTAATGCGCGTGTGTATTATTATGCATGTGTATTACATACATCCGCTACCAGTCAAGGATGAAAAGAAGTATTTATGAATACAAATGCATGCTTGCATGTCTGCGTGTTGTAGGAGGCCACACTTCATGCTGCATCACGTGCCGCTGACGAGGTGTTGGTGTTGTTGGCTGCACCAAGGTGTGTGTGCAGTTGCTACAGAGGCAGACCTTCACCTGGCGGGCGATCATGGTGCCCCAAGTGCTCTACTTTCTGTGGAATGCCACCTTCCCTGCTTGTCGCCCAGTAGGTCTTCGCTCCTGCCAGTCGACCTGCTGCTGTACATCTTCCTGCAGAGCTGCCGAGAGCACGAGTCTTGGAGCCCGGAGCTAAAATAACTCAGCGCCGACCCACCTCGCGAGCAAAAAGTGGAGAGAATGTCACCTCTGCGAATCCTTGTTTTAGGTGAGGGGCTGAGGAACAGCCACAGACGGTGTGCAAGCGAATGAAAGCAAGACCCAGGGTAAACTTGAGAAAGTATGTCGGGATCACGAGATGCACCTATAGTGCAGTGTCCCCGATACCTCAAGGTAGCATTGGAATATCGCTTTTATTTCCATCCCCTCTCTCTTCCTCCCCCCTCCTCAACCCCAAATGCACAAGATAGAGAGAGAGGCGTGAGGGAGAGGAGGAAGGGTGAAGTGCGGTCACAGCGGAAAGTTGAACTCCAGTAAGAGAAACAGACCTCCGTGTCTTCTGGATTTTCGTCGATCTAATCATGAACACAGGTCGTAAGTTTAAACAAAAACCAGAAAACGTTTCCCAAATGTACAGTCTATACATATATGTACTGTATATTACTGTATGTACAGTTCGTTCACTGTGTGCAAAGTGTGTACTAATAATGTGTTCAATGTGTATTGTGTATTCTGAGTGACGCCCCTGTGTTGTGGTGTGTTTAGTTCTCGCAGCCTTGTCATCGTCCAGAATGTTTTTTTTTTTCTCGCAGATCCTAACAATATTGTTTGTCTTCCTTTTGTTTTTGACAAGTTTGTAAGGGGGATAACCTACTTCTTATACCAACGATGCCCAAACCTGAAGGCGCGCATAGTAGCCGATTCGATACTCGTGTGACCACGAACTTGCATTACTGGACTGCTTGAGACGATTTTTTTAGTTAACTACTAGAACGAGGCTGGTGTGTACAAAGCTTCCGGTTCAGGGTCGCCTAGACTAACAGCTGAAACTTCGTAAGAGGCTAAGCTTTGGTCTCGGGAGATATCAGTCCACCTATACAGGTCCGTGGTGTGACACAGCGTACATCTCCAGTTGACCGAGCTGTGAAGTGGATACCCGACTGTTGAGAATGGAGGAGGTGAGGCAGAGCCCTCACACAAGCTGGCCCCGAGATAAGGGAAGGCTGTAATACCTCACTCTCTTACGACCGTAGGGTCACGTGACTATTACCTTGACTTTCCTTGTAATCCCTTTTTTCTGGCAAGCTGGTCGGATGCTTCCTTGCTTAGAATTCTACGGTGGGTTTGTGCCCATTGAAGTCTACTCACCTCTTTCTGGTCACTGCTTGGACTTTGTACTAGGTGAGGATGTTTCTTTAAGGACTTCTATCAGTCATCAGTCAATCCATCTAAGAAACACCATCTGACATGTTTTTATAAGGTCGCACGTGATGAAGTAGAGACTTCTTTGAAATTACAGGTGAAGTGTGGGACATTTGCAGAAGAAATGTGTAGAACTGATGATGTCCTGTATCCAAGGATACATGATCCTGATGAGCAATGCTCTGTAATTACCGCCAGTGTCAGGGTGCGGTTAATGTCTTGAGAGGACAGAAAAGAATTGTTTCGCACACCAGAAGTCCTCACATTCGCGACCGTAATAGAGGGTAGGCACTTGGTCAGAGTGTGGAGAATATGCTGACCCAGTGCTTTCTTGGAAGAAATCTTGAAGAAACTTCTGTAGTTGAAACAGCTCTTTGTCAGGTTCTCCATCCGTCTTTTGAATGGATGCTCGGGCAGCCACTAGAATTTCTCTGCCTGGACCTTATCTGTGCAACTTGTCTCTGGCTGAGGGCCTGCACGGCACTGATATCCTTCAAGGCCCTAGCCGCGCGTAGAGATATTATCCGTAAATTCAACAGCGCAGAGCTACGAAAAAATCCTTTAAGGATTTCAATTTATGAAAAGATTACAATGAAATTCCGAATCTGCAAAATTGTTTTAACATTTTAAGATTTACTCTGTAGTGCTGGCACGTTTGGTGAACTTTTGGGCTAAAAATGCTCAGACTTGTCCAGTCCTCCCCAGACATTTCTTTTGTGACTGATTTGTCTTTGTTTAAGACCTGTTACTGTCTTCTCCAGTCCACCTCAGACTTGTCTACTTGTCTAAACTTGTTACTGACTTTGTTAAACCTGTTACTGTCTTCTCCAGTCCACCTCATACCTGTCTAAACTTGTTACTGACTTGTCCAGTCCTGTCCAGAGTTAGCTCAGCCTGCTCGTGACTCGCCGCTAACAGGCGTGCTCATCACACCTCTTTTTCCTCAGCCCCCGCAGTTGGAATCCCCTTTCGTCAACATTTTCCTTGCAATCGTGATCCTCCCGCCACCCTCCACCCCTAGTGATCAACGGCTGCGGCGGGCGCGTGGCGTCATGTTGTCAGCAAAACAAACCAAATCTGATTGGAGCGCAGCCACGAAGCCATTCATCGCCGAGTTTTCTTTTGTTGTTTTTGAGACCCATTTTGGCTTGGGCTATTTCCGTGTTGGGAGGCTAAAGAAGGTTAGGGTTAGGCTTAGGTCGTAGGTCATCCGGGGTCGTGGGTGACGCCCTGCGTCAGTATCTCAGTCTTCAAACACGCATGTCCTTTGCTTGCATGATGCATCGCGAGAAGTATGAGTGTGTCTGCCTCTTACTTTTGTACCAACACCCACCGGAGCTTCGCCGAGATGTGTCCGGGACACAACGAGATTCTGACGTGACCTGTAGTCCCCTCCACCTCCCCCGACGCCCACCTCGCGACTCGCCGTCAGACATCAAAGGTGTCGGGGCGTTTTCCGCGGAGGTAAACTGCAAAGTCTGCGGCGTAATTATAGAGCGCAATAATACTGCCAGGACCAGCAGCTGCGGCGCACGTGGTGAGCACCGGAAGTAGCTGCCGGCGTATTGACGACGTCGGCGAGGGGCAGGCCGCTCTCCAGGCGGCGCTCACACAGGGTCACAACGCCATTGGACACTCCCAGGCTGAGTAGTCTTCCCCTCCCCCCAAGCTGAAGAGGTCAGCATGTGTGGCCCTAAATAACGGTCCGTGCCAGATCCCGCAGCTCCACATGATGACTTGCGAACCACCCAGAAGTCGGGCGCACAACATGTTTCTCGTTTTAAACTGTTCTAAGGAACAAATTTAGAATTTTTTTTCTCAAAATCGCTCCTGTGCTGTTATGATGAATTACATAAGCGCATCGGAAAGACGTTTGGCTTAAACAGTTTTATCTTGTTTAAATAGGTTTTAGTTTAAAAACCTTTGTAGAATTGTTTCTTTAAAACTGATTTTTAAAATTTATTTTAGGCTTAGGAGTGTTTAAACTGAGCAATGCGTTGTGCAGCTTCAATATCTTTCGTTGTTAATAGTTCCATAATTTAGAGATAATGCTCATTGTCAGCTAGAGTTCAACTGTTTTGAAAGCTGTTGTTATTTAGGAGAAGAACGTCAGATCAAGGTACAACGTTCAACAACGAGACAGACGATGGATGATGAGATGAACTCACGTCAGACGCATTGTGTGCACATCTTTACTTAATGTGTATGTGTGTGTGAGTGCGTGCTCTCGCGCATTCATCGTGCATGCGTCAGAAAGAGTGAGTGAAAACAAAAACAAATTTGTGAAGAAATTAGCGAATGTGATGAAAAGAAGAAGAGAGCGAACGAATGAATAAAAAGATGGAACGAAGGAGAGCAAGAAGTAAATATGTTATGAGATGTAGGGAATGAGCGAATGTATGGATAAAAGAAAAGAGGAGTGTCAGGAGGAAGAGCGGGTGAGTGTTTTTAACGCCCGCTGGAATGTCCTCTGACCCAGGGTACGCGGAATAACACGGAAACTAACGGAACTCATTTCCAGAACCTTCCCAGTCTCCCTACCTGAAGGACTGACATTTTCCCACATGATGTTTGTTTATGCCACTCGAGATGAGGAAGGCTGTTTCTAAGAGTAAAGCATGAAAAAGAAAATAAACACGCTCTGCAGTCTGACATACTGGCCTGGCCGGGCACACAACACAACAGCAGCCATTCATTGGATCACGTGACGCACCCCACATCAAGAGTAATTAGACATCGTCCCTCTATTCTCTCCTCATCTTCTACTGCCTCCTTGTCCTCCCAGACCTTGCTCCATCTTGATATGTCGCGGTAGGGAGTAGTGCTCAGTGCTCTCCGTGTGTGGGCTGTATGTGTAGGTGTGTAGGTGTTTAGGTGTGTAGGTGTGTAGTGTGTAGGTGCTGTGTATGTCCCTGTGTTGGCCGAAAAGTCGACACATCTACTTACTGGTATTTAGGTGTACCTTACCCCACCGTAAACTCTCCCACAACCTATAAAACATCCTCCAGGCTACACGAATGGCAGTCACAAGGTGTAGTAGCAGCAGTATGTTTATTTTGTATAAAAATGTTCACCATCAGCGCAACGGCTGTTCACATCATCGTCAGTATCACTACTACCACCACCATAATCACTACTACCGACACCACTGTATCCACTCCCGACGTCACCATCCCTACATGTGTAACTACAACTACTACTGCAACAACCGTAATCACCACCATCTCTTATTGCTATTGCCAGTTCCAATCATTCAGCCTCAAGTTTCACGAGGTCTTTAAAGACTTTATTTTTTCGACAATACCTATTGCAGTAAACCATTTTGGATGCAGCCCTTGATTGAGATTGTGTGTGTGTGATTGGGGATGGGGAGAGAGAGAACTGTTATTGTATACTTTTCTTCTATCGAATGTATTCTCAGGGACACGAGCAGACAGACTTCACGGCCACTTGCACCTGAGTGGACAGGTGAGACTGCAGGTGAGCAGCACGTGATTGCAGATAAGCGCTGGGGACGGTTATTCACCCTTTGTTTTCCAGTCCTCTGGTCATTCCTTTCACGAGCTTCTGCCCGAGCACAAGGGAAGGACATCTGCTGGGGTCAAGGAGGTGCTTCTCAGCATGCACGTGCATCTTGGTCAGAAAGTATACCCACACGCATACACCAAGCATAAACACACAAATTCATGCACGCATTCACACACATACGCACATGCACCCTGGCTCTACCCCCTCTTACACACACACACCTACCTGGGACTGTCAACCTGCACGGGTGACAAAAGAAAAGCCAGGGCTGCAATGTCCACACCAAGGGGCACCTGGTTGACTGACAGACATCTGCGAATTGAAAGAAAGCCGAGCACTTCCATGTGAGAACTCTCGAAACTTCTCATACTTTCTCCTGAAGTCGCTTGATTAAACTTCGTCTAAAACTTGCTTTGTCCTGACAATAAACGTGCCGCTCTTTACATTTGTCATCCATGTGATTGTATTTGCGAGCGAAGTCGTCTGCCATAATATTCCGGCTGTCATCTACTTCAGCGTGTAAAATCTTTGTGTAATCACTTGGTGTGGATGTCATCATGGTCAGCAGATATGGACTGTCAGGGACAGGATCTTGACATCACACGTACACCTGGGGCATCACACGTACACCTGGGGAGGCAACTACACCTCGGGTCATCTTGATCTTTGTCCTGCCGAGTCACGTGCTCCAACTACAGTGACCGGATAGCGCGAGTACGAAAGGGTGGGGACTGGGGTAGATCGTGGATGGTCTGGGACACTTACCTCCCTCTCCAACCGTTTTTGTGAAAAACACCCGAGTGGGCCATTCGTTCTGTGAAAGGTAAGGCACCCGGTCAGTTCCCACCTGTCTTTGTACGCATACAGTGGCGACACCTTGAGGCTGCTTTGAATGAACGCCCACCTCAGGAAACACCAGCAGGAGGAACAGGACCAGCACTAAAGACCAAACCCTCATCAATGAACACTAACTGATAGGCTGTGCCCTCTTGCAGGTCACCTAATAAATACAGTCCATTTGTATACTCTAGTTCTATCTCAAGGTGGCAAGAAGACTGTGACCTTCTAAACTCAAAATAAATATTCAGAAAAATATAGACAGGTGATCCTCGTAACATACAGATAGAATTTGAAGACAATATATAGGCATGGATAATGTTTTATCTAATCAATGTCAACAAAATATTCACTCAAGATGTTCTATTTCTAGCCGAAGAATTTATTTGCAGAAAGGGGTGTGAGTGGTTAACAAGATGGCAAGACATTTGGAGCAAGAGACCATCAATCTCGCAGCGCCATAGTTTAGACACCGAGGTTATGTTTGTCCTGTCTTTGACAAATGGATTTGAACATGTGGGATGTTACCGCAGACAGTAACGGGAAAAATATAAATATCAGAGGAAGGGAGAGAGAGACGGGGACGAGAGAGGTGGAGAGATGTGAAGGAAACATGAGGCACAAAGGTGCACATTATGAGTCAGTGGAGACAATAAGAAGTCTGTTAAGCGGCCTGCAGTTTACAAAGCCGCCCTCCTGCTGCACGTGTCGGTGGTGTGGAAAGTCGGGCGCAGGCCTACCTGCTCTCACACTCCACCCCGCCCCTGCTTCCCCCCTTACATCCCTCCTCACGCCTCCCTCCCTTCCGTAGCGAGCTTGCCATGTTTTTACATTAATTTCAAAAGTAAAAATGTTTACACGAATTCACACTGCAATCAGATGACTTCCACCAGGGAAACAAGTTCAAGGATGCTGCACACTCGCATACACGCTCAAAAAAAACAAAACAACTACAGACATGTTCTTATCAAAGTCAACATAGACCAGCATGGTATACACACACACTACATGCATTTCTCGTTGGATTGTTTACACATGCATAAATATACAGCGCGCGTGCACACACACACACTCGCAGAAAGGGAGAAAAATACACACAGACACAGCTCCTATGTTTGTCTACTTGCTTACACCCACTTCTCTTTGATTGGTCAGTCAGTACATTTAGTTAGTCAGCTCGGGTAGTGACATAAACGTGAAATTCCGTCGACTAACTTGACAAGCCATTGCATCTTTACAAGAAAAACTAAATGCGTGGACACGAGATGTTTGTTGTTGTTTCTCAAAACATCGCACGTGGCTGTGGGCCTGGCACTCGCTATCACAGAATAATAAACTCTTATCTTTCAAACTTTAAAATTCTTCAGTCATGGTGGGAGATGACATTTGATTGCTGCTCGGTTGGGTTACACCTTGCTTCGCTTGTGTCCTTCATCATTGCCAGTCAGTGGTCCAGCAGCAACATCAACCTCATCACCTCGTACACAAACACATGTCTCCGAGCACAAGTCAGTCGGTCATCAAGTGGACAACGAACACACTCTCCTTCGCGTTTAAGACTGGAGTAGATGTCGGACAAATAAACTAACGAGGTTGACGAGAAGTCTCGAGGGCGCGTAAGCAGTGTCTGAAATATTTCCCTAACTTTATCAGAAGCCGTCAACGAGATAATATTTCATTTTGAAAAATGAAATCTTTTCTTCTGATCACAAACAAAAAACTACATCAGTTTATTTCTTACTTCGTTTATATGGATCTTGTACTCAGCCGACCTTTCTAAAACAACATCGCATCAATCTATCGTCACAAAAATTCCACAGAAACAAGCAGCATTTTCTTGTGGAAAATTCTTGTCAGAGTCAGTAGATGTGTAAAGTGTCGAGGTCTTTATGAGTATCTCAGTTTATAAATGTGCCCTCGCGCGAACGTGCTTGCTTGCATGAGTGCCTGTGTGTTTGTGCGCCTGTCAGTCGTGGGAAGCTGGCACCAGGTATGTGGCTGGAGTGTCGAGAAGCTAGTGAATGGCTTCAGGGCCGCCATTGACCCTCTGAGGTTCCGGTCTGACGACACTGCTGACGTTGCCTGACGTCCGGCTGCACGTGACTGACAAGAGGACAAGAGACCCGCCAACAGGAGGCCGCATGCAGAGGGCAGAGGCAGCACATCCTTCTGTGGCGAGTGAGTCCAGCTCACTGCCTTGACCCAGGGACCTGCAATTTTTTCTCTCTCACTATGAATAGAGACTGAAATCCTGCACCCACAGAACTCAATATACGTGTGTGTATATGTGTGTATATGTGTGTATACATGTACTCGTCTTTCTCTGAACAAACGACCTCACAACAGACCTAACCCACACCCTAACCCAAACACAAACACAAACCCTGATTCTAACACCAAAGTTTACTCATGTACTAACTACAGAGAGCTAAAAAAAATCTTAAGAACAAAAATGAAACAAAAAATCGGGGGAAAAACAAATAAATAAATAAATCACGTGTGAAAAAGTCTCACAAGAGCCAACAACTTCCGTCACACAGGTCAGCTCTCCTACTTCTCCTCTACAGTTGCCTTACCTAAAATAGTAGTGCCTCGACCACTAAAATATTCTACACTAGCGATGCTGAACCTAATCTCAACCATGATAGTAGTTTACACTACAGCACCCTCACCTACTCAAAACAACTATAATATATTGTAAACTATAGAAGCATCACCCAATCTCCACTAAAGTTATTTACTATTGCATTCTGACCTACAGTGGTTTCACAAAATGTCCACCCGCATTATTCTATAACATTCTGTGTTATTTTCTTACAGATAATTCTTGGTTAACTTGGTTGTCCTGCTCTGTTCATACAAGCCCTGATAAAAGTTGTCACGATTTAACAGAAAAAAGGTCGGTGTACGAAGTGTTCAGATATTAAGAGAAAAACTAAACCCCAACAGGTCCTGAAAGATCTTTTTAGTTACTTACGATTGGTGATTCCTTAGGAAGTGTACTTACAGGATTGTAATCATCAGCCAGTCAGATTTCTGTTCACAATAAGTTCTAACAAAAACTCCTGTTCTGTAAACAGTCGGATTTCTGTTCATTTAAGAAGTTCAAACAAACTCTGACCTACAGACAGATTTCTGTTCACTTGAGACATTCAAACAAACTCAGACCTTCAAACATTCAGAACTGACTCCAGATTTTTGTGTTTCGAGTGTGGATGCTGTTTGTTCATCTAGGGATGAGGACGAGGCTGGCAATGAGCGTGCAGGCGGTTACTGGAGAAAGAATGTTATCTTCGCTCTCCGGTGATGTTGGGAACACGACACTCCACCATCGTCAACGTAAGGAGTTGATGGAGACTGAGATATGTCTAATGTAGGAATGCTGTCGTCCGTGTAAAGTCCTCGCTCAGTCCATCGAGATTGGTTGTGATTGCAGAGCAGCAGCTCACAGCTGAAAAACATCTCAGGTTAGTTTGATGAGACGATAGTCTGAGGCGAACAAGACGTGTAGTCTCAAAAAATGATCCACGAAATGTTTTGATGCGCTTATTGACAACACGTACATAAGCACCGTCACACGTGTCACGTGCACATGTACCGTCACATGTATCGTCACAAATACCCCTTCACGTACACATGTACCGTCACATGTACCGTCACGTACACAAGTACCGTCAGATACACAGTTACGCACACACGTACCGTCACGTATACAAGTACCGTCAGATACACACACACGTTACGTCACACACACGTACCGTCACGCACACAAATGCATATGCACACACGCGCGCTTGAGGTTTAAAACAACTTTGCCGAGATGACTTGCATCAGAAGCTGTTCCGCTCCAGTATTTCAAGAATCCTCACTTCTCCTGATGCTGCCTGCAGCCAGGGCCTGGCGGAGCTCCATGTCGGTCGTGAGTCGTGAGTCTTGAGTCCAGCCTGTGTTACAAACATTCAACAACGATGACAAGACTGACGATGCTGACAACCACGCAGAGCCCTAAGGTTCTCTCAGAATAATAAAAGCAAAGAAAGTAAAACTCCTTTGTAGTAATTTATTTGTGTAAAGAAATTTTGACCGTGGTGATATATTCCATACTTGACAGTTTTAAATACTTACAGTTTATAGCCAGTAAATATTAGATGCGAGCTTTCCCCTATTCACCTAACAAACAGGTGACTGGTCGCCATTTCCACACATCACGTGACCTGAGGCCGACACGGAGTTACGATCCGGCGATTGTGCGCATGTGTTTTAATGATGTTTGTCCTGCGAAAACCCTGTCAACTGCGCAGTTATGACAAACATTCCTAATTGTTTATGTACGGCGCCATAAACCACGTGACCCCAGATCCCATCTTCAAACAGAACGTGAGAGGGCAGTTTACAGAAGAACCACTCTGGCATTGAAAATAACTTTTACCAACAGCTTTTCTCCGTCATCTCCACTATAGACCAAAATTAAAAAAAAAAATCGGTGAGCAAAAAGCCAGCTTTCCATCATGGAGTGGCAGGCGAGACTGGAAACAAGTTTTAATTTGCAGACATTACGACTGAGAACTGAGTTGCTGGCATAGAGTCGCTCAGTTTTTGAAGTGATCTTATGTTAACTGAGCTTCTTCATCTTGAAAATATATTTATTTGTCTTCAAAACTATCGTCCTTCCTTCTTTTTCTCAGGTGCAGTCTTTGCCTTACCCTTGTGTTCTTACTGCTAAAGGCAGCTGTTGTTTTATTTGAATACTACACTGAAATAAATGATTTCTAGACACTAGACGGTTTACAGATACCAGACGGTTTATTGACTACATGGTTTAGGTCTCGTCTCAGGTACATCTTTTTCTCTCTGCATGTGGAGACTGTTTACAGGGCCGGTTGCTTTGCCGTTATAAAGCTTTAGTTGCTGGCTCGGTGTAAAAGACCAATTCCATCCACCACCACCACCACCACAACCTACGCACCATCAAACAACCACCCAACCTAGCAACCAGCTACATCAACGTTAAATACTTTGACTGTTCAATTTTATGCGTGAATGCTTTCTTGTTTACTTGTGCGTGCCTGTGCACGTGTGTACGTGCATGGTTGTACCCTTGTTCTGTAGAGAAGTAAGAAGCTCTGGGTAGCTACAGGTTGCCCACTCACGGTACTCTACATTGCAGGACGTCCAGCTCTGGCTGCCATGCTGAGGTTCATCGGGCGGCGCGCGCCATCCAGTGCACTCTCGCTGCCACGTGAGGTTTTCCGATGAAATCAGAATTCTCCCTTACAGTGTGAGTTCTCCATCTTCATCACAATTCTCCCTTACTGTGTGAGTGCTCCATCTTCATCACGGCTCTGACATGGCGTGACACTGTGGTATCCCAGGCACTCCATCCCTCTGTAGACAGGCTGAGTGCAAATAGTCTTCAGTCGTGAGATATTTTAGACAACTCTAAAAACACTCTGTTCATGCTGGTGTTAAACTAGTTCTCTAAATGTGTCTGCCCTTCATTGTCTACAGCTGGTTGCCAGGTAATTTGTTTTTAGCCTTTTAATTTACAGTTTTAAAAAAATCTTTATAGAAGAATATTATAGCGCTATATGTGTAGTTGTCTTTCCCTCGAATTCTTTCTACTAGTGTGGTTGTTCTCAGATTGTCATTAATGGGTTTATGCATCATTTTAATTTCAGTTAAGATCAGGCTGTTGTTAGGCGGGTCGGGTTGGAAGAAGTTTTAGCGGCCCGGTGGAGCAACGGTTAGCGCTGTTAGCGCCTGTCACCAATACAGTGAAGGTCGGCTGCCCTGAGTTCATTTCTCGTCTCGGGCACGGTGTTCTTTCTCTGCACGTGGCATCTGTTTACAGGGCTGGCTGCTTGCCGTAATATAGCCTTAGTTGCTTTTTCAAGATGAGTTTTCAACAGGCTTTGCTCGACAAAATATTGTTCACAAAATTCTTTTTTTTAAATCTCTTTTATGACTGTATTGGACAGAGAGAGAGAGAACTCGCATTTATACAGTTTCTGGTACAATGACCAGACCTGACCGATGTCCTACTGACCTACATACGGCACCACTAACTGGTTTTGTGCCACTAACAGACAGGTTTGTACAGAGGCCAGTGAAGGGTGTCGTCATGACAATCAGTCGTGGTGTCGGCTGCAGCACGCGCCCATCCATCACGTTCTAACTATTCCCAGCGAGCAGGAGACGAGAGTTGCCGGGCCACAGCCTTGACTAATCAGCGACACCTAGCGGCTTAGGGGGGGATAATGACAGGGCACGGCCTGCTGCTCTCTCCTCATCTACTGGATGAATGCCACGAGGCCAGGTCACAGCACACGATCCGCAACCACCAGGCAAGAGAGGTCAGGCTAGCGGGGGATCGGTGCTTTACCCCGAGCCAGCAACTAAAGCTGTATGGAGGCAGCAACTAAAGCTGTATGTCATGGAGGCAGCAACTAAAGCTGTGTGTCATGGAGGCAGCAACTAAGGCTGTATGTCATGGAGGCAGCCCTGTACACAGATGCCACATGCAGAAAAAGAGCAGAGGCCCGAGACAGATCTGTATGGAGGCAGCAATCTAAGGCTGTATTGGAGGCGCTAACCGGCTGTATGTCGCGTGGTGTAGAGAAACTAGGCCTCCTGTCGGCTGTATGAGGCAGCAACTAAGGCTGTATGGCGTGTGCATCATCCGCATGATAACACTTGTTACTTGTTTTAAAATCAAAATCAAAATCAAAACAGACTTTATTGTCTGCCCAGGAGGACAGCTTTGCTCACATACCCATACAGACATTTAACAAACAGTTAGGAGTAAAAGTGAGGAGTAAAAAGGCTGTATGATTGCAGGCAGCATCAAAGCAGTGTATGTTTATCCTAACAACAAACTGGCTGTATGACCAAGGGCCTAAAAGCACTGCTTAACAAAAAGAAACAGTTCATCACGGGCAGCCCACGACAGAAGATTGTACATAGAGAGGACCATGATGCTATCCGTTGGGTGGACAGAGGCTCTACGAGCATACTAGTTAGTCCGCTTTCAGTAGTTTTACTTGTTTCTACACGTGCACGTTGTACTCGTTACACACAAAAACTGATGGGTAGTCACGTGCTCACACTGGGAAAGGCGTGAAGGTCAAGAAGGAAAAAAATTGAGTGAGACTATCGAAGCTAACTCAGGCATCACCCACTCTTTTACTTTGGACACAAACCGGTCAGCTTCTAGCTGGTCAGCAATGGCACTGGCTACTTGGCTGCACACAACTCTCCATGCGGTCAAGAATAGGGGTCAAGATTACGGGTCTGAAGTTATTAATTCTTTGGTATGTCACATCTTTTTGGAACTGAAATAATGATCAAGGTCTTCCATAGCTTAGGAAAGAAACAGTTGAAAGAAACGTGTGAGCGTTGTACTCAGCTACCCGCCACCAGACCTGAACACTCGTCCTCTCAGACCACCTGGACAGTGTCAGGGGCTGTGAATGGGTTAGTTCTGGAGAGGCCAAGAGGATACTTAACATATCACATGGTGATAAGGAATAGCAAAGCAATTCGCATTCCTGAGAAAAGTCATATCAAACCTGCTAAATTTTTTAATTGTACCTCGATCCTGTCATGCGATTTTGTTTTGCCAGAGCTCAATCTCTACAAGTTTGGCTGAACAGTTTTCTCTTGTATCTTGGAATGAGGTGAACCACGTTGTGATCGGATCTTCCAAAGGGATGAATGCCTGCATGCTTGAAGATATTGAGATAGAGCAGTGAGGTTTGTCCAGCACACGTGTTCTACAGCTAACATGTTATACAGGGAGGGAAATTCGTTATTAGATCATAATTATTAAAGACAGCCTGGTCGACATGGCAAAGCGTTGCTGTGACTGCCTACTATTTGTGCAATAGCACCCTTATTGTAGGAACATCTACAAAAATGAATGGGAGAATGATGATGATGATGGGTGGTGGATGATGGATGATAGAGGATGATGATGGTGAAAATAAAAAGCAAGAAGGAAGAAAAGAACGAAAAAGAAGAAGAAGAAGAAGAAGAAGAAGAAGAAGAAGAAGAAGAAGAAGAAGAAGAAGAAGAAGAAGAAGAAGAAACTTTAACAAGCCAGGACTTGTTCGCAGAGAATGGCTTTCTGCCAAGCAAACATTCCACATACAGAGGGCTCAAATTATCAACCAGGTTCAGAAGAAAAAAAAAATTATTATTTTGTTTTTAACTTGGCATCAAATGAATCAAACACGCGCATACTTCGCGGATATCAGTGTGTCAAAATATTTTCTGAAAATGTTCTATTTGGCGAGAATGGTCTGATGTAGCTGCCTGCCTGCACCGGTCCTCTGACACACTCTACACAAGGCCGACACATCGCAGTCATTGACCGAGCACTTGATGAAGAAGATTGTGGACAAAATTAACATAGAATTCTCATAGAATTATCAGTCGATTCGTCTAAGCTTTCCTTGAAAGACTAGGTTTGTGTGGAAACAAAGCCGCATTGTCTTCTGTAATGATAATGTCCAAATCACAGTGCCAGCTCTAGTCTTACAGACATTGCTGCTTTCTCGTGTATGAAATCGCGGCCTCAACTGCTTCGTCATATTTGATTATCATTTTTTCTCATTTTTCTCTTCCGATGAACTCTTCCACATTCCACGCCCAGATTTCACACAACGCTGCACGTGTCTGAGAGTAGCTCGCCCTCCACCCGCTACCTACCCGCCTCGTCCCCACCCCACTGCCACCCCCACAAAAGCAATCTTCGCAGCAGCAGCAAGAATTCTCTTTCCACACAGTGTGCAACCATTTCATGGCAAAAAAAAAAAAAAATTAAAATAAAATAAATAAATACAAAAGAAAGAAAAAGAGAAAAAGAAAGAAAGAATTTTGTGGTTCTAGCTCTCGATTTTATTTTCATAAATCTGCATATTTATACAAAATAGAAAATAAATTTCTAAGAGGGTTTTAGTTTTGTGTGATAGGCATTTACTATAATATTTTGTGTAGTAATGTTTTATTATAAATATGCCAAATTTTGTATTATAGAACGCTGGCTTGTAAGCTCCGTTAACTAACCACACACACACACAATCAACAATAAAACAATGAGAGATAACAAGACTGTCAACAATCTGTCAGCGATGGACCAGGGCCACTTTCCACTTGTGCTACAAAAAAGATTCACAAAGTTTTTTTTTCTTTTAAACTATTGCAGACATGATACAAAACTTCGTTGAAAACTCCGTTACCATGGTAATCCAGATCTTCAGAACACCTTTTCTTCTGAGGACTTTCTTACCAGAGCAAGCTTAACCTTTGACCTGGCGACCCTGATATCTGAACATCAGCGAAAGAGTGAGCTGAACAGCAGTCTGTTCACTTGCATGTCGCGGCTCAGCCACAGAGAGTGGGAAGAACATCTTTGAGAGTTGTGAACACACAGGTGGCTGATAGTCGGTGTGAAAAAGATGGACATAGCAGGAGGATCTCATCTACAAATCCTTTCATACGAGCGAGCATGAATGACTTCTCACCACACTTACTTCTCGCTTCCTTCCTTTCGTTATTCTTAACAAATAGCAACAGTGGTTGTGGCTGTTTTCCGTTGTACCAAACGGCCGAAACCACTGACTACATAGAGGAAGCAGTATTCAGGCAGAGTTTCTGACACTCCTACACTCCCACCTCGTCTTTTCCAGGGAAGTACTAACAAAATGCACCCGACTTCCTCCCTCTTTCCCCACTATCGCATGCTCTCATCCCTGTTCTCTCTGGCGAGATATCGTGCACGCGTGTCTTTAAGCCTGGCTGTCTGACTGGCCTGCTGGCTGGCTGGCTAAATGTGTCATTGAGAGGCCAAATAGGAAGATAATCAGATGAGTTCAACGATAAACAGTGAGTTAAGGTAAGATGCTTGTTGACGAGCTGGTCTGCAATCCAAGGCAAACGCCAAGGATAACAGTTGAAAGCCTTTGTATTGTTGCATTTCAATTATCTCTATACCCATACTATTGAAGGTACTATTGAAACCTTCGGGAAACTCAAGTCTGACATCTTGGCTTCCACTCCCTACAGTCCTGATCTCGTGCTTGTGAAACAATGGACGAAGCGCATTAATAAGCGAAAGGGACTTTGTTGAAAAGCGATGTTATTACAAGTTATTATAAGCTCTCTATGTCTATTGAAATAAAGTTTCAAGTTGATTGTTATTAACTCAAGCCGTCTAATGCGGCCATAAGTTTTGCAAACAGATACAGAGCATGGTTTGGGCTATGGTTCCTGTTGTACTTACTTGAAACCAAAGCACGGAGCGTGGCGGGCAAGGAGAGCTTGCAGGGTCAGCAACTTCATTGACTGAAGGACTGACACACTAATGATTGCATATCTACTGGCTGTACTGGCTCAACATCCTTATTCATCCTTGTAATTTGATTGGACTCATCCGATTACTCCGGTAATAAGTCCCCTGTGTCTGAATGCACCTCGTTGTGTGGGACTGTAAGGGAGAGAACTCACCGAGTTGACTCACATTAAATGAACATTTTGAACATGAAGCTGTAAACGCTTGGCTAAACGTCCAACACCGAGGACCGCTTGCCTGCCAGCATGAACATGAAAACTTGACTCCCCTGCAAACCCTTTCATTACATTGTCAACACAATGTCAGGTTAAGAGCAAGGAGTGATCTCCCTTGTTGCAATAATCGCCCCTGTGAGTGAGCCACATTCCCGGACCCGGTGTGACAACGCAGATTGCTAGTATCATGGATCCCTGGCTTTGTGCACTTTATCTTCCCAGGGACAAACCGCATCCAGTTTCTGTCCACTGATCCCGAGGCAGAAGCTGAGATTAACACAGAAGACCTCGTGGCAACAAGATACACCCATATATCTGGTGGGGAAGCCATCTTGGTGCGGCTAGGGTCCTCTTCTGAGAGGAGGTGTGGGAGGGGAGCTGCCATTGCGGGACAGGCAAAGATGCGATACACAGAAAAGATGAAAACCAATGCTTGATGCAATGATGTGCTTGGGTCAAGCCATTCTATCACTTCACCAAGTCACGATGGGGATCGGTGAGGCCATGATGTCAGCGACTAAGTGACAAGTTGCTATTCACTCGGTGTAAAAAAAAAAAAAAGGGGATGCATCTCTGCATAAATATTCAAGTACAACAGGTATATTTCCAAAAATTATAATGGTTGCAAGAAATAATGATGTGAATTAGCTTTGTCAAAGAAACTGTCCAATGAGCGATTATTTGTTATGAGCACATCGTTGAATTTCAAAATAAAAAAAAAAAAAAAAATGACCTGCTGTTTTCTCATGTTATCTCGAATGCGCTTGAACCGAATCTACCCGAACTCACGAGCCACTTGCACGCAGTGCACACACACAAACACAGAGAGAAAGGAAATGCGTGGAGAATCGTAAAGCAGGTCCTGCGACTGTGTTTACATACCCGGCGGGACTCGACTATATAAGTAGACCCTCCAAGGCCCGACCAGCAGCCGGCTGTAAGACATTAATACCCTTAAACATCTTGCTGATGCGGAGGAACAGCCAAGAGATGTGGAACTAGTTTACAATCAACGAGTAATGTCCTTCCACTTATTTACACGATCGTATAAGGCAACGAACGTCCAGATAATACTTCCCTCAAATGAATAAAGATCTCAAGCAACATTCCTCCACCACGAGCAGACAGCCGCCATAACTGTCATGTCAAGAGAGGATAATTATGTTTACATCATCAAGGTTGCGGTCACTGGCAGAGCTTGACACAAATGTTAGGTTAGCAATTGAAACTGGAAGCAAACAGCAATTCATCTTCAAGGTTGAAAGATGGAGTTCTTCTACCTTCTACTCTTAGACCAACGGAGAGATAATCTCATGCCTCGGTAATCTGCTTTCGAAAATCTCCTCTAGAGCTTTTAAGGCCATAGCTGTCATCTCAGAACTTGTCCAACTGTAAACAGAGGAAAGCTCGTGTACTTAAAAATATCTGTGAATCTCAGGCCAGAGCTCGGGACGAGTTGAATTCCCAGCTGGACTGCCGTCACCCACATGGTGAGGGAGGAGTTGTCGCCGATGTGGAGTCCCTACCCGACATCAGACATCAGACATCATGCACCTACACACATCTACCTGACATACAAGTCACCTTCTGTAGAGGGCACACTTACTGGCAGCATGTCTGTCTGGCTGGACGGCTATAATGTGAAAGCAGATCCGCCGAGAACATTGCTGCACGTCAAAGGACGTTTTATGTTGCTGTTACTTAAACACTTTTAATTTATTTTCGTCTTCCTTTTTGTTTCATGGCATCTTCGGCTGGCTACGTGTGTGGGTGTGTGGGTGTGTGTGTGCATAAAACCTACGTGCAGTTTGAGGTTTGTTTATTTTAGGTTGCTTCAGGTTTTAGTTGCAGTTCCTCCGTTGGGCGGCTAATGTTTGTCTGAAAATTGTCATTGGCGTGAAGCTGCTACTCTTATAGACTGTGATGAACAGATGCTAGACAGATACAGAGACAACTATCAGTGGCCTGATGCACACAGTGTCCGTCAGTGCTAGCCAAATGGTTAACGCGAAGCAATCAGCTAAAATATTTATTTTTATGACCTGCTTCCACGGGTGTGTTCCTCTTCCTTCGTGGCACCGATGATACACGGAATTGTGCTCCGTCTTGTACACCATCATGGAAATATGTATTGTTTGCTGATTTTGCTGAAATGGTGGACAAAATTTTGCCCAGGGCTTCTGCTAAGGCTAAATTCTTTGGGGTCCCAGGGACCCCTTCTTCAGATTTTTAAGGGGTCCCTGTTCTTCGCCCAACTTTGAATGGGACCCCATTGACGAAAATTGAAGGAGTCCTCCGAACTTTTAATGCGTACTGTACGCAATTTTTTGCGTAAGCAGAAGCCCTGATTTTGCCATTGGAAGTTTATTATTAGCTGACATATAGGATATGTAGTGCTCAGTCAATGACTTTGCTTAAATACCAAACCCATTTCTCAGTTTTAACTCTGAAATGTAGTTTCTTGTTCATATCTTTGCAACCAATGACAGTATGGTTACAGACTTACTAGGTCCAAGACTTTAGAAGAAAACTATGTTTCCTCACTGACTGCATTATTTACTGTCTTTGTGTATAAAATAAATACGATGTCTGTCTTAGTTCTTCCTGCATGCTGTTGGCAGCTAGACCTGCACAGGTCTGTTTAATGTGTTTCCCCGCTGCACATTGAAGTCTGCATCCGCTCTCAGCCCTATAATCTAATTTGGAGACGGTTTCCATCTCACCTGGCGGCAAGGCATGCCGGTCTATCAAAGGAAGGGGGAGTCGTTAGTTAGCTGCAGGTAAGAGAATGGAGTTGGGGAGGTGTCTCACACCGCTCGTCTCACACCTGCCCCAGGCTCCCCCTCGTCACGGAATGCTGATTAGTTTCAAACACACGCAAGGGCAATCAGCGGTAGACAAGTCTTCTCCCCGGCTCCTCCGGAATGAGTGGTTGCCTAGCATCCTAACACCCTCCATCAGCGCTAGTATGTCGGGGAAGACAACTCAAAAAAAGCAGAGGGCAGTGCAGTGCCCCTGGCAGTGACAGATGTGGGTGGAAGTCGAGTGGATTGCGGAGCGAAGAAAGGGTCTCACACCTCGCAGCTGGAGATGTTCCTTCATTTCCTGCGAACAAAACTTCATTTTAGATTGTAACTCTTGAAGGCACACAAGCAAAGGAAATCAGAAATCAACCTTTTTATAACTTCTACGAAAGTGAATAATCCGACTTTTATCTTACGAGTAAATTGAAATCGTATTTCGCAGACTTTGGCTCGATGTCCGCATTTGTTTGATGTACATAATAAGTAGTACAGTGTAGTACAGTGGCCGAACAATGGTGAATTGTCATACAGATGGCGACTGATGAGCTGAGCTCGCCCATCAGGAAGTGGCTAGTCGGTTAAGCCAGGCGTGTCGCGCCAGTCATTACGACTGACCTTTGACACCTGCGTTTAAACCACCACGTGGTGGAACGCGGAGTATTTTTCTGTCATGAAAGAATGTTGCCGGGTAAGATTACAAGAAAAATTAGACGGGCTCTGTCTGTCATTTCTCTGTGTGCTTGCTTGCTCACTGTCTGTCTGTGTGTGCGTGTGCGTGCTGTGTGTGTGTGCGCGCGTGCTGTCTGTGTGTGTGTGTGTCATCATGTATCATTCAAAACAGGTTCCTACTTCGCAAAATGTCTGGACTCTCGTGTAAAGTTCCTGCGCCATGGAACGTAGCTGCATCATCGGAGGATGTGCGGAGGAGTTGAGGCCTCAGTGAGTGACGAGGACACTTGGTGTACTGCACAGCCCGCCCTCTGTCGGCGACAGGGCGGTAAGCATGGCCACGGCGGCGAGATGGACGATGCCATCTGTCGTCGCTTATCTGACTACATTGACGCCCTCCACCACCGGCTGTTTGTGTGTCATCTGAATGCAGATGACTGCGCGCCGCCGTCAGCAATAAATTCTGGTCTCGGTGCGCCTGGGGGATGGCGGTGCAGCTTCCCCGCGGGAGGGCAGCGGGAATGGGGATGATGCTGGGGAGGCGAGGTACAAACGTTGTTTACATGACCTGATCGGTCGGGTCAAACTCAGTGTTGCCATGGAAGAACAATTCCTTGTGATGACAACAGTTTTACATTAAACAGACATAAAACTAGATTTTCAGCGTTTTTTAAGTTAGTTTACAAATTAAGAGATTAGAAGTGCTTACATGCTGTTGGTGCGGGTCGCATGAGTGTGTATTAATTTGTATTTTCGTGACTGAACGTGTCTGTGAAATTTGCTATTTGAGGGTTCTAGAGAAAAACAAATTAAGAAAGACTAAGAAAATAATATTTTTTTTAGTGCTGTTTGAAGACACGATTAGTGAATCACAAACATGTAGCATACTATGATATGCCCTTCACGATGCTAAACCTTTTAAGGCCATTGTCCAGGTGTCATGTGAACAGATCCTGGGGATCACGGATGGGCGTGTAAGGTAAACAACACGATCCAGGATGCGTGGTGTCTGATTGGCTGTTTGTAGCTGAATGGATTCCCCAGACGATGGCTGTAGAGGGCTTAGAGGATAAGTTGAAGGAAAATGATAACTTGATACACGCACATAATGTCCAACAGCGCGGGGCGGCACCTGGTCATGGTTACATGGGGACTGGAATCCTTGTTTCCATACATTGTGTCCGTCAAGCCGCTCCCTCTCGGACATGTATGGACACATGAATGTGTGGAAAGAGAGACGAATGTTCATGGAGTTCTGTCCAAATATCGCCTGGGCACCCTGGTGGGGCGCCTCCCCTTCATCGTGGTTTAGTGTCACAAATATAGGATCCCATTCAGCCTTCATCTACGTTTGTGTCACAAATAAAGGATCCCATGCAGCCTTCATCTACGTTAGTGTCTTAAATATAAGATCCCATCCAGACGCCCCCCCCCCCACTTTATTGTCACAAATACAGGATCCCTTTCAGACATCGCCCACGTTATTGTTACAGATATAGGATCCCATTTAGCCTTCGTCTATTCAGCTAAGCGCCCTGCATTCTTCTCACCTCCGTGTCGCTCCACAGTCGACTAGGTCCGCACCACCACCAACTTCTTTTTCTCCTTTGAGCCAGCTCTCCGCTCTCACAAACTGTTGGCGCTCGTGTACCTCCACCCCGCCCTAGAATTCACCCCACAGTCAGTTGGAGGCTGATAATCTCGTGACCCGTGTCCTCGAGTCGTTTTAGTAATCGCGTGGACCGAGGACATTATAAACATTGTTCAAATTCCGCCTGTCAAGTCCTGGGAAGAGACCAGCATGCCTCTTTAACCCAAATAATTACATTGGTCGAGGGCTTTGACAAAGTAGTTTACGTGTTGTGAGTGAGGACAACACGCTGGGGCTGACGGCTGCGGATTTACAGTCCTTGCTTTGTAGTGTAGAAATTGTTTAATGAGTTCTTAATGACAGTCTGGTCTGGAGACCTGCTTCTCCATGTGCTTGGCACTTGCCCCTTGTCGTCTTGTGTGTCAGTATGTAGTCGTCCTCTCAGTCCATCTTCTCGGTGGAAAACAATGAAACCATGACAGCACACGGTAAGTGTTCCTCACATTAGATTGTTCGTACATAAATTCACAACATGGTCTTTCGTTTCCTTGCCGCCCAAATACTTGTGAAAAGTAAGTGGTTGGAATGAAGAACTGGAACAGCAGTCGTTGAAGTCTGTATTCCACGCGGCAGTGGGAGGTGGGTCCACGCCACGTGCACCGACCACGCTCTGTCTCTCCTTTACTCGTCCTGTGCTCTTCATACCGTAACCCTCTCTTGGCTTTCATCAGACTCTCACTTTTCTCCTATGAACAAAGTAATTCGCTCACACCCACATACCCACCCACACGCCCACAGATAGAGAGAGCTTGCTAAAACACATACACAGACAAAACACACAAGAGTAAGAAACAGTGAGACTAAAATAAAGAGAGAGAGCGAGAGGTGGAGACTTTCATGTAAACTTCGTTAACAAATGACAAAGAAAAGACAGAAAGTCACAAAACACTCCTGTTTCTTATCGACGTCTCAGACAAAACACTGCTGACGAGGGCTGAGTGGCTCGGAGCTAAGAAGTCAGTCAGGACTCAACTGCCGACCTGACGCCGGTTATCTGGCGTTCCTAACACCTTGGCAATGACGTTGTCAGGTTTTGTGTCCTGCAAAGCGCTGTCAGGTGACAACGGGGCCTCTTCTGTTGCTCTGAAGTACAGCCTGAGTCTAGTGGGACCAGGCGGCCACAGACGGGGGAGGGAGACTAACAGTTGCACGAGAACAGTTAAAGACGAACTAGCTACACTTCACTCTGGGTACCCACACACAAATTGAAACCATTCAAAGTTTTAATGATGCTCCAAGGTACTTTCAATGATCATAAAATGTTAGTAAAAATATTTAACGGCATATTTATTCAGTTTGCTGCGTGTTTGTCATTGCAAGACTACTTACAAGTATGAAGATAAGTCTCATGAACTAAGAACGTTACAGGTAAGAGGGACACAAAATGATCTCAGTGAGTTAAAATGTCTCCAGACCTCCGCAAATCCTTTATAAAATAAAAATAAAACTACTTCACAAAATCTGGATGAATACAACCTTCCGGTCTAAAGATACACCCCTAACCCCTAGACAAACATCACTGCCCATAAAAAGCCAATATCGTGACGTCACGTTGGTACATAGCTACACCTAACGATCCCAGCTTTTCCGTTGGCCGAGTCCAACGTTAACGCATCCATGTACAATTCTGACGTCAGTGCTGTTGACCGACACGCGAGTGTGTGAGAGAGAGAGATAAAGAGAGTGAGTCAGTGAGTGTGAGATGAAACAGTGTGTGTGTGTGAGACAGTGTGTGTGTGTATTCGCGCATGTGTTTCTATTTGTGTGTGTGTGTGTGTTAGTAAGCGAGGGAGAAATAGAAAGAGAGAAAAAGCAGGCGTATGAGTCTGAGTGAAGAAAGCAAGGCTACCGTTAACATCGCCCAAGCATCAAGCAGCTCGCACAGAGCAACATCAAACTCGGACAGCCACCATTCATACCTAACACAAATAATCATCCATCTGCCAGAAATGAAGCTTTCAAGCGTCACCTTTGTGGTTTAAAAAAATAGGGTATGAAAAATCTGGGACTTGATGCATGGTATGTGACAGCTACACTTGTAGAGGTCGCGAGGGCAAAGTGAATGACCGGCACAGGGAGGAATGCGGTGGCAAGACTCACCGCCACACAGGTGGGCAGTCGCCAGGGGCGCACAGGGCTCTTCGCTCTCTTACATGCATGTGCGACACTTTGGACAATGCGCGTGCGCTCGTGTCTGTGTAACACTCACACCTATGCAATCTGTGTGCGTGTGCGAGTTTGTGTGCGCGTGCTCGCTGGTTCCTTGTGAATGTTGGAAAAGACAAATGATATTTAGCTAAATTCACTAAATTATTTTTGTATTTCTATTTATGTGCAAAATATTTATATTTATGTGTATTTCTATGTAAAGTATTCCTATTCCTGTGTAAAGTGTAAAGTATGCCCATTTCTGTTTTTTAAAGGTTTTGCCACGAAGTCCTGTGTCCTGTGTCTGCTTGTGTGACCTGAGGTCTCGCGTCACGCTGCTATCGGCGTACAGAGACCTTCTGTCTCTCTTCACTGTCTTAGCGCATGTCACGTGACATTAAAGTGTCACGACATTAAAGTGTCATGATTCATCTCACAGTGACAGCCTACACTACACAGATGAGCATGTACATTATATACAGTGTTTATACTGTGTGTGCAACATGCACTCCTTGTGTCGGTACAGGTGACATGACAATGTGTCGCCTCCCATCCTGGTCACGTGTTACTGTCAAGGGTCTTCAAGTGCTTGCGTGTGCATGAAGATGATCTTTGTATATTCCTCTGACACTTGCTTTGTGCAAATTACTCCGGCTGTCCTCCACGGACTACTTTGAAAAATGTGTGACAAGTTTCTCCGTTGACAAATAATACAGAAGTGCAAAATTCGCCCCAGACGGTGGGGTTTCAGTATGATAAATGATACCTTCTGAAGATACAATGCAATAAGTCGTACAGGACTGACTAACTAAAGCTTGTGACACGGCACATTCTTTTGCTGTGTAGGATGTGACACCTAGTCATACCTTGAAACAGGCGGCCATTAATTATACATGTAAACGGCTCAGGACGGAGTGTTAATGATAACAGCCACGGTTGTTACATCCTCCACAAACAAGTTTCCCATCCAAGGCTGTACTTTTGCAATCTTTAAGCACTGCTTATCATAATGTGGGCTGATGATACTCTTCATACCCTGCTCATGGACATTGTTATGAAAGTGCAAAGATCATCAGCACCACCCACGTCCGTTTGTTCTCGCCTGGAACAGCGGGGTGGATGATGGCGATGATAAAGCAGAGGACGGTTTCCACACTCGAAACTGCAAATACTCGCACGTGGGTGTGGGTGTGTGGCTGTTAAAAGGCTGTGGAACTTACTAAGCATCATCAGAGCTATCTCTCCCAGCAGCCACCCATTTTGATGATTTGATCGTTGCACGCCAAAGACAAACAGAAAAAGTCGAGAAGCTGACCTGACCTCTGGTAAAGAACCAGAACGAGGCAAGTAATAAGAAAAAGGTCAGATGTCCGGGAAGTGGACTATCATGTCCGCCGATGACATTCACAACTATCTGCTTGATGACTGCCGACAAGGCCTGTCAACTAACGGGCTCAGCGGGGTGGACGAAATTGTATCACGAAAAAAAGGTTACGGGGATGGGGTGGGCGTTAGTGGATGCTCTACTGCATAACCTCATCACCATCATCCCCTACCCAGCTCTAAATCCTGCTGATTACCATCTCTGATTACTGTTTGCACAGCTTGCTGTTTACTATCCGAATAGTTTGTTGATTATTGTCGCCACAGTGATAGAGTGCATTGATGTGCGAATTGGGTGAGCGCTACAGAAGTTTTATCTATTCTTTCTCTCTTTGTGGATATGCCGACAGGCCGACAGATGTGCTTTGCTAGCAGTTTCCCCTTTTTAAAACTTTGCCTGTAGTATTGCAACTCTCGAATCAGTAGTGTTGGAATCAAGGGCACATGTTTCTCAGCCACTTTATGGTGCTCGGTGTTTGCGACATCCCCACGTTGAGTCACTCCACTGGCATTAACCCTTCCACCGACAGCAGGCAGGTCGCTGCAATAACCCTGCGTGTAGGGGAAGGCATGCAGGTTAATGGGTTTGTCTCAAAGTCCACCGTCAGGTGAAACCCAAGCCAGCTGACAGCTTCACACATTATCATATCATAAGCCAGATGTCAATGGTGGCGACGCACTCGGCCCGAGCGCTTCACGCTTGACTGATTTTAAAGAAACCGCGAGTCTTCACTACATTCATCGCATTCAACAGACAAGGTACAAGTCAGGGCTCTATACCTGACCAGCAACCATCTCTTCTAGTCATCGCCCTCATCTTTAGAAAGTGGCATTGTTCAGCTCGAGGCTGGGTCTGAAGAAGAGAACACAAGGAGGGGACGAGAGATACAGCGAGTGTGAGGCTCGCCTGCTGGAGAAAGCTGACACTGGAACATAAGGACACCTATCTGTTGGGAGGATAGCCGGCCGCCCCGAGTCCCAGTGCACAGAAAAACTGTACAAACAGCATATATAGCTGTCCATTGAGCAGTCCTCATACACTGCAGGCATCGGTCGTTCCTCAGGGGTAGTCAGTCTTGTAGTTGTAACAGTAGTAGTTGTAGTTGCTTCTCCTCTTCCTTTTGTTTTGTCCTCTTCCTTGTCAATTTGTTTTTTGTTTGGTTGTGTGTGTGGTTTTTTTGCTGGCTGGTTTCCTGGCAGCTTAGAGAGAATGTTTTAATTGTTAACTTCAAGCTCTGGGGGCAATGATAAGCCCAAGAAGCAAGGGAGCGATTATGTGGGTTTCCAAACCCAATAAAACAAACTCAGAGCTTGAGCTTGGCTGTGCAGCCACCCGGGAGTTGGCCATGTGGCATCTCTGTCCCTCGTACGTGTAACCGGTAATCCCATGTCTGTATTTAGTGAGTTCTCCCTCTAGACACTGTTTCACCCTCTGTTCGGCTTTATATGGCCACCAGCGGGGCTTTATAGTTAAAACAAATTCCCTTGAGAATTTATTCTTCGGCCGATTTAGTTGCAAGAAAAACTCAAATGAAACAGGACAGAGTTGTATTGAGAATGTGAAAACTCTGACCATTGCTTTAACAAGTGAATACTTTTTTTTTCAGCTAGGATGGCAGTGTCCTTGCTGACACTGAGAAAGTTCACGAAGCATTGTTCCCGCTGCCCAGACCCAACTTGCGGATGTTCTGGAACCGGTAAAGGGAGGGTGGCCGAGGCTTTCCGTTTAACGTTGCGTAAGGATGAGGAGAAGCAGCAGTGCACCCTTGCACATGGCGAAACAGGAAATGCGGTGCATGATGGGAACTGCAGTTAGGAACACGTGACTCGGGCAACTCTAGCATGCATGCCGAGCCCACGTGATCCTCACGACCCAAATCGCGAACACGTTGATGCATTGGCGACTAAGCCTGATGGCGAAATCTTTGTTTTTATGTTTCCTACCACCTGGTCCAGGTTGTTAGTGCTATTTTCTAACTTTCAAGAACTTAAAGCATCACGACACATGGGATGCAAAATGAGAAGACATGAAATTAGTCGTCTGCTAAATTTATTGTAAAGGGACTACTGCCAAGCACATCGCATCAAGGACTGCTGCAAGTCTCACAAGAAATGACCGCTACAAGTGTCTCAAGGAGTGACTGCTACAGTCTCATTCCCAAATACTGAAATGGTTCAGTCTTTCCTAAATAGAATTTATTACCGGTTGGAGAAAACAAATTGTCCTAAAAGTGTCACCCGTGAGACCTAACTTGCATCATCTTAGTCCGTAGTCTGCTTAGCTTCCATAATTGTCTTTTGTAAATGTCTAAGACTTATAGCAAACCGACTTTTATTTACTAGCTCACCGCACACTCTAAGATGAAGGTTGTTGTGCAAACTCTGACTGTCGATGAATACAGGTTATGCCCGTTGTATTGCGTTGTTCTCTACAAGGCGAGCCTATGCGTAATGTGCTTGTGCGTGCGTGTGTGCGTACGTATGCATGTATGTGTGTCTGTGACGTGTGTTTGGAGTACGTGACACCATTGGTGCTGTGGCAATATCACTGATTTGGCGAGGATGAAATAAGTGTGATTAAATGTGACAGTGCTGCCGGAGTAATCAAACAAGAAAATAATGAAACTAGAACATTTTGCCTGCGGAAGAAACGAGCGCTGCCCCTCGGATCGTTGTGGATTCGCGATTTAGGCCGCGAGCTGTGGGTGCGCAGCCAGGACATGGCGACCTTTGTGTGGTGAATGGACGGAAAAGATTTCCTGTGTACCCGCTCTTTCTTCCATTGACTGGGAGTGTGCGGGGTGGGCGCTGAATGGCTTCACCTGCGAGCGGGTTAATGAGGCATAATGATGCCGCGCCGCGTCCTCGCGGGCTTCCGACAGGCGGGTGCTACACCCGAGAGACTTTGCAAGGCGGGTGCTACACCCGAGAGACTTTGCAAGGCGGGTGCTACACCCGAGAGTTTGCAGGGCAGGTGCTGTACCCGAGAATCTGCAGGCTTAGCAGGAAAACAGACCTGAGAGGTAGCCAGCTGGTCGTGCAGTCCTCTGTAGTGACCCATTCCGGGTGGGGAAAGCCTGAAGCCCAAGGTCCAGGGTCCAGTTGTAAAACATATTTCTAAAATTTAAAACTTTTCTAAACAAGCACATTTTAAAAATACATTTTTCAAAACTCACTCTTAATTCGGTTAGATGTGTTTCCTGAATGCTTTAGGAAAGGTTTAAAGTAGTTTCCGTAGCAGCTGAGATTGTTGTAAAGTGGCTACAACATTTTAAACTGTGATGATCGTTGTTGTCACAGTCAGATATGAGGAAGATGTTGACATGTTACGAAGTAAACAAAAGACCCTAACGATGAAAGGAAATTCTATTCGCTGTTTTTCCACGGGAGCTGCCATGTTTACATTACTATCTCATTTTTATATTACGAATCAAGCTTAGGTGAGTTTATCTATTTAAAACGATTGTTAGATGCATCTTATAAACTGCTTTAACTGATTTAAGGCCTAGGAATGCTAACAATTTTAATATGGTCCTTCAGTCTGTGGGTTGGCAAGCTGTAAACACTTGTAACCATTACATCGTCCTCATCATCTCTTCACTTCTCTATAATTATTAGATCGTCCTCTGTTATTTATTCACTCCTCTGTAACCATCCTCTATCCATCCACGTTGATGTACCTCACACTGCCCTCACTCCTCTGTAACCAAGTACTTTCGTTTAAGCTAATTCTGCCATTATTCTCTGTAACCAAACTCTGATGTAACAATTATTTTAATGTACATGTGTATGTATATAGTCTTCTACTGCCATGTAACCAAATGTTTAATATATCTAGTGCTGCCATTCATTCATCTACAACCAAATACGTGTACCAGTGCTGTGACATCCACTCCTATCTTCTCAGCATTTCTTGTCCGCGCATGCTTTTGTTTGTCTGTCCCTGGGAGTTTGACCGTCTCGCGCCTTTCCTGGTGTTTACCATCAGGTTTATCAGATCGCACGCGTCCGTTTATCGCAAATATGTTCCTTGCCTTTAAGATACAAATCTGCCGCACACGGGTTTAATGAAAAGCATGTACAGCCTACACTGAGTGGCCGCTGCTGTTCCCACAGTGCGGTGGTGAGTCTGTCATCACAGCTCGCAACAGGAAGTTGTTGTAACTCGCTTTCTTCATAATAGCAGACGAGGCATCTGATGGAGTTGCTGCTGTCCAGGAAAGGAAGAAAGGAGAACAATCTGCCTTTTCACAGACAAAACATAAACTCAGACTCATATTGAAACTGGGTCTTGTCTAGGTTTACATAACTGTGCATGAGGAGGTTGGCCTACTTCCTCCTGATAAGATGGACCGACTGTGGATCTGGTTCGTGCACGTTTATCTCTGAGATCAGCTGTAAGCCAGGAGTACCCCGGATAGCATTCATCTTTAGTCGACTCATTGACTCTCGTGAGCACAATGCTTTGGCGTCTGGCTGGCCGGCTGGTAGGCTGTTTCGCCGTGACGTAGCTTTAGTACAAGACCGCTCGACCCTCCACCTCATCTTGAGGTCACCTCGTGACATCCACACGGCCCTCCAGACCACCTCTCGAGGGGATGGCAGCAACTAGTTATTAAGTACTTGTTACATTAACATTTGAGTCTCCTGTCATATAATTCATGACAGAAACTGTCATTAACTCTTTCTAAAAAAAAAAAAAAAAAAAAAACCAAACATTTTGATGACTGGCATCAAGATTTGACAGGATTGCGGACTTTGTTTGTAAGTGAGCATTGTTTCTGACACCTGTATGTGAGCCGTTTGTTGCAGACAGTATGTCATCCTGACTGTACGCCACATCCCAGAATAAGCTTCTCGTGTTTCTCGTCTGTCAATGTGTCCCCCGAGACAGACCTATACACAACACGTGGTCCACAGCTGGGGCCCACCTTGGTTTGTTGCTGCTACCTATAAACATTAGCAACATGTCTGATGGATCAACTTTTTATTGCGAAGAAGTGCTCTTTGAAAGAGAATAATTAGAAAAAGAAATATCTGTAGCACTGTTCTAAACAATCAAGGCGGAGTGTATAGATTGAGCCTCCATCCCACTCCCCCGTGCACCTCCAGGAACTGGAGCGCTTTGCAGCACGTGTCGGACTGTCATTTCAACCTGAGTTTTTGTGACCAGCTCCACACACAATGGATGGAAGGCCATCTCATGTTGCAGTGACAGTGCGTGGAAAAAGGCTTGACCTTTTATTGCAATATAAATAGAATTTAAAGAGGGAGGTGATGGTCGAGTCCTGTCTTATCATCACCGTAGTCGGCCATCGTGCAGCTTCATTGCCATCAAGACAGAAGAGAGGAAGTCACAAAGTAAGATCTGAGAGCATCCACTGAACAATGAAACAATCGTCCTTATGACAGGAAAGGGTTTGTTTACTTTGATGGAATTCTTGAAAGCAAGACATGATAGAACCGGGATTTTTAGGACAAAGCGACCTCTGGTGGCGGCTTGCCTGAGTTGTCTCTATTTCTGAGTCTGGGATGAGACACAAGGCAGCGCTCCTGGCACAAACACCTTGTCCATGGTTGGCATGGTCGAACCGTCCCTGTCTCCAAGCTGGGGACAACCGAGGCCACCTGATGGACCGTTTGCTCTGTCTCGCAGTGTGTCCTTCCACAGACTGTTGTATCGAAGTGGAGGCACTTTCCCGTCAAAGCAACTAACCAACCAACAGGGCGACCTCATGTTAAAGACCTGCATAGGAGAGACTGGTAGCTTCAAGCAGACTTTGCATGCTGACACTCCATGTGTACAGACATCCATTGCTGACCACGTGACCCTGTCATTGGAGTGAACTGCTATTCTGTGTGTTCCAGCAACAACTCTCTGATGTGACCCTCAGCGTTTGCTTTATCTGTCTTGGAACTGATTAGCGTGATCTTGTTAGTGCTTCTGTTTGAAAACAAGACCCTCTGCTCGAGACACAATGAACTGTTAGCTTTTATAGTTAGCTATCGTGTCAGCCATACCAGTTTGTAAGCAGAAGAAATACTTTTGTATCAGAAGCGCTTCATTTTTAAAGGGAAAGGAGTTGAAATGCTGCTGTTAAAAGGAGAGACTCTAATGCTGTCAAAGGTTCGCTTGAGGTGTTTGAAATAAGCATTTCCACTTATAAATGTTTGAAGAATTTCACGCTGCGCTTGGTAGCATCTGTAATTTGTGCTGGGAGCGGCTGCTTTCAAGTTGTGAAGCTGGCGCCCCCTGCCAGGCTGGATGCCAGAAGATAACTCAGTAAAGGTATGCATACACAGACACACGTGTATGCATGCTTTCGCTAGGTTCTCCATTTGCATTTCCTGCAGTCGAATGCACTCAGCTCAAATAACAAGGGGCTGATACAGAACTGCAGGTCTTTGAGAATTGTTGTGTTATTGGTTTGTGGGTATTAGAGGTGGCACTCATTAAACTGTCCAGTTAGAAAACACACAAGAGACAGCTTCATGTCGGCTCCCGCCCAAGTATATTTAAATCTCTTAACCGGAACTAAACCTTTTACGTATTGTTCATTTTGGGAATAAGGCCAACACTTGCCTTATGTCACATCTCCCTTTCTTTAAAATGGACATTGTTTCAATATAACTTAATTAACATTAATTTTAATATTCTTGAATTTCCTATTCAAGTCTATGTGCGTTTGATTCGAGTCAATCATTTACAAGTCAAGTCTCTGTGGGATCTTGATGATCGACCACTCTTGGTAGTCTTGACAGGCTGTCTGAGGAGCGATGACTTTGGACGCTGGCACTTCCTGGCTGCGGCTCCTGGACATGGCTCTGGATTGTCAACAGTAACGTCTGGATCATCTGAGTGTAGACCAGACAAGGGGTCGGATCCTCTTCGGACTTTGGGTTTGTTGGAATAAGGGACGACAGAGTCTTTGGGATAGGTCTGGAGTCTCTGGATTGGGATCTCTGGGAATCAAGAGACGGCGGTTGCGTCGTTGGCGACCGTAGGGAGTCTCTACCTCATATGACCTGTTGGCAGAGACTTGATGATCGTCCCTGGTGTCTGGGTTGGCTTCACCCAAACTGGCTGACCTGGTTCCAACTCAGCGGCTGGTCTGGCACGGTGTGCTCTGTCGAAGTTCTGTTTATGTTTCAACTTCTGCATCTCGTCTTTCTTATGAAAGTCCTTCCTTTCTTTTCCTTTTTTCTCGGAAAACTGAGATGGTATTGTGGGGACCATGGTGCGTAGTCTTCTCCCGAACAACAGTTCTGCTGGACTGAGACCTTGCTGAAGTGGCGTAGCGCCGATATGTGAGAATCGCTAAATAAGGATCATCTGCCTTCTTCAGGATTGATTTCACAGTTTGAACGGCGCGTTCGGCTTCGCCATTCGCTTGTGGATAGTACGGGCTGCTTGTTGTGTGAGTGAACTCGTACTGTTGAGCGAACGTTTGGAACTGCTTGCTGGAGAACTGCGGGCCGTTGTCTGAGATGACGATTTGTGGGAATTCCATGGCGGGAAAATATGCTCTTAACATGGTTGATGACTGTTTCCGCCGAAGTATTCTTTAGGTGTGCCAACTCAATATAACGTGAATAATAGTCCACCACTAGTAAGTACTGTTCTTTTTTCAGTTCAAAGATGTCCATGCCAACTTTCTGCCAAGGGAATGCTGGTGTGACAGAGGGAATGAGTGGCTCAGGGGGAATTGGCCTCTCTTTGATGCAAATTGTGCACTTCTGTACCATGGACTCTATCTGCTTAGAAAGCTTTGGCCACCAAACGCTCTCTCTGGCCAAGGCACGACATTTTACGATGCCTTGATGTCCAATGTGAAGTCTGTGGAGAATGTCTGTTCTCAGTACTTCAGGGATGATCAGTCTTGATCTGTAGAGAAGAAGTCCATCATGTTCTGTGACTTCTGAACGTACTGTCCAAAACGTTTTCAGTTCTTCATGTTCTGGACTAGAACGTGGCCATCCATTGTGGAGATAATACAGCACTGTCTTACAAACAGTATCTCTTGCAGTCTCATTCTTGATTTCTTCGATGCGTTTTTCACTGGCTGGCAAGCTCTGAATCACTTGCTTGATGAAGATCTCTTCTTCTTCACTTCTCTCATCTTTCTGAGTGTTTCTTGCTGGGGCTCGTGAGAGTGTGTCAGCAGTCACGAGATTCTTGCCTTTTGTGTAGACAATGTTGTACTTGAACCTCATCAGGCGCATCCGGAATCTCTGAATTCTCGGAGGTAGATCTTCAAGGTTCTTTGTTTTCAGTAGAGCCAATAATGGCTTGTGGTCAGTTTCGATTGTCAGATCACGAAGTCCTGTGATGTAGTCACAGAACTTTTCACACGCCCAAGTCACTGCGAGTGCTTCACGCTCAACCTGCGCGTACCTGCGCTCAGTTTCCGTCATACTTCTTGAAGCGTAGAAACTGCTTGAGGTGACCATCTGACTGTTTCTGAAGTAATACTGCACCGAGACCGAAAGATGAAGCATCTGTGAGACGACGGTCGTTTTGTCAGTACTATAGTGTGCCAACACTGGAGCTTCAGTCAGCTGTTTCTTAATCTTCTCAAACGAGGTTTCTTGAGCAGTGTCCCAACACCACTCTATGTTTTTCTTGAGCAGGTCACGTAGCGGTTTGCTGTCGTTTGCGAGGTTAGGGCCTGCAAACTTCGCAACGTGGTTAACCATTCCTAACAATCTTCTGAGATCAGAAATGTTCTCTGGCTTGGGAAAATTCTTCACAGCAGACAGTTTCTCTGGGTCGATGGCGATCCATCTTTCGAGATGATGTGCCCGAGAAGGATATCTTCTCTTGGCAAACTGGCACTTCTCGTCGTTCAGGGGTAATGCCCGCTTCTTGAAGCGTCGACATCACTTTCTTCAAGTAACGATCATGTTCTTGCTTTTTCTTACCGAAAATGAGCAGATCGTCAATGTCACAAATCACATTTTCATGGTTCGCCAGAAGTTGAGACATTCGTCGTTGAAATACTTCTGGCCCTGAACTTATCCCGAAGGTAAGCGTGTATAACAGTACCTTCCAAAAGGTGTGATGAAGGTTGTTAACTCCTGACTTCCTTCATCCAGTGGAAGTTGATGGAAACCTTTTTGCAATCAAGCTTGTGAACATTTTTGCTCCTGACAGCTGGGCTAACAGTTCATCTGTGACGGTAACGGGTAGTTCTCTCTGCGAACTGCTTCATTTAGTTTGCTCAGATCGACGCAGATTCTGACTCTCTCGTCGCTCTTGGGCACCACTACTATTGGGGCGCACCAATCACTGGCTTGGTGACTGTGCGAATCACTCCCTGTTCTTCAAGTTGATCCAATTCTGCCTTGACTTTCTGTTTCAAGGGCAAAGGTAAGCGTCTTGGAGCTGCTACTGCATATGGAACAGCTTGTTCTTTCAGACAATCTTGTAAGGATCTTGTAGACTTCCTAGTCCTCTGAAGAGTTTGGGAATTCTTCCTTGTACTGTTTTCGTGGTCCTCTATAACTGTGTTGATCTTCTTCAATCAACTTCAACGCTGTAATGCTGGTCGACCTAGCAATGGTTCTTCAAGTGTTTTTACGACATACACATCTTGCAGTGTAGAGACTTCTTGTATGTCAGTTTTGCCTTGAACATGCCTTCCACAGCTATCTCAACACGACCTGGACCATACAGTTTCTTGCGCACTTTCTGCAATGGTCGCTTGGCTGCTGGAACTGCGGTCTGAGGTACAACAGTAACATCAGCTCCGGTGTCAAGCTTAAATACAATCTCTGTGTCTTCCATCAGGAGACTGACTTTCCAAGGATTGTTGTCACACTGCCTACAATCATACCCATGTAAGCTTCTTCGTCTTCTTCTTCCTCTCCACTGTGTGAATCGTAGAAGAACCTGAAGAGCGACAGACTGCAGCGTAGTGACCAATCTTGGAACATTTCTGCATTTAGCGTTCTTTGCTGGACAACCATCTCTGTTGTGGGAACCTTTTCCGCATCTAGAGCATGGCTTAGTCTCTGGTTTTCCCCGAAGACTGGCTTCGTACCGCAACGAATTTTTCGCTGACCTTTCTGAATCTTGTTGATGTTTTCTCAACTGTACTCTCGCTGTTGCTTGCCAACATCGAGTGTGCTTGAGTCTTGGACGTCTCATGAGCTCTGCAAATTTCTATTGCTTCTGGAAGCTTGAGTGTTTTCTTCTGCAACAATTTTTCACGCATAGTGTCATCTTGAACACCGATCACAAGTCTGTCACGAATCATGCGGTCAACATCCTGAAATCACATGATTTTGCTAACTTGCGTAAAAACTGTGACGTAAGTATCAACTGACTCATCCTTGTTTTGGTTTCGGCTATGAAACTTGTAGCTCTCATACACCTCATATGTGTGCTACCCAAACAAAAGTCGTTGAACTTGTCGATGACAGTCTCAATATCTTTGTCGTTCTCCCCTTCTGCAAAGGATAATCCTTCATAGATTTCTTGTGCGTCCTCACCAATGCAAGCTAATAGAAACTGCACAACGATAAGCTGAATCTTTTTATCAAGGCGCGTAGCTACCTCATAGTTCTGCCACTGACGAATAAATTTTTTTCCAATTTACTTCAATGTTAGAAGACAAATCCAGCTTTGAGGAATCGGAACGTTTGCAGTGAAGTGTGTGTCTCTGATGTGTCTCCGCCATCTTGCGAGAAATGTCACTTTGCGAACGTACGACGCAATATTTCAAAATGAGAAAAACGTGCCCACCTGAAAGTTTTCTGGAGAAATCACACAGCTAGCACTTTGCTGCTCACTTCTGACACCATGTTGTGTTATTGGTTTGTGGGTATTAGTGGTGGCACTCATTAAACTGTCCAGTTAGAAAACACACAAGAGACAGCTTCATGTCGGCTCCCGCCCAAGTATATTTAAATCTCTTAACCGGAACTAAACCTTTTACGTATTGTTCATTTTGGGAATAAGGCCAACACTTGCCTTATGTCACAAGAATGAAGTCAGAAGTTTGGCCCATACACCTAGCAGCTACCCGCAGCTATGGTAACCTAGACACTTGCCAGCTATGATAGACAATTCTCAGAAAACTAGACTACGCGAGAAAGTTTCTCGACGACTGATCCTCAGGTCTTACAGTGAGCGTCCCGACAAGAGATCCGAACCCACAACCTTTTGGTTTTCACTGCAGTGGTGACAGGCGAGTATTTCTACCATCGGATCCCTCGACACACCTCCCGGGAGTAAGTAGATGCCGAGGGCGCAGGTATTTGGTCACGTGCTGCTGTTTGGTCTGTGAGCACGGCGCATGCGCAGTCCCACCCACGACACAGGCCCCGAGTTGTGTGACGACGACTGCAGCGCCGTGCAGCGGCTGCTGGAAGTGAGGTGTCAGGTGGGAAGCAAGGGCTGCACTGCTTGTCATTTGATGCTGACAGTCGTGGTGCCCGGCCCTGCCAGCCCGGTGCTGAGCTGCATCGTAATGGCGACATTAACGTGACACACGTGTGACACATGCGTGCAAGGTTTCCAGGTCAAGGATTCAGCGAGAACAACTCTGGCCCAAGCCTCCAGACAGAGTGATCTGCCCTTTGCTTTAAGTGCGGAGGTGTGCAAAACCAATTAAAGTCTAAAGAGAGGCTGATGTAAGCCACTGACTGACTTATCTTTCAATAAAGACTAGATTTTTTTCTGGGGAAGAGTCTAATTATCTATGAGCTCGACACATTTCGCAATCAGAGCTGCAAGTTGTGCAACACACATATTAATTACACAGTCCAGCAAATAGTCCACGCTTTTCAGAAGCAATAGAGAGCAGGAGATGCATTGTCCTCCAAGTCATTGAAGAGTTGTATAATAGGTGAACGAGGTGCTAAGCTGCTGAATAACCAAATAATAAGTGAATAACTTTGGCACCACAGTAGGCGTACGGCAAGGATGCCAACTATCACCTGTGTGGTTCGACATCTTGCGGAAGAAGAAATGGCGGCTGAAGAGGCTGAGGGCGGGAGACGGTGTAGTCTACAGTTGGAGACGTCCTCGTGGTCGACGTGGCACGGAAAGGCAGGGCCGTTAGAAACGCTGATGTATAGTATGGAACCTTCCTGTCCTTCTTTGACCAGACCTCGTCACCAAGCCCTCCGCATACCTTTGTCTTGTTTTAAGCTATTCACCAGACCCTCCCTTGCAAGAAATTTATGATGACGTAGCGGTTTAAGACGTTTATAACGGGAATCAGGCACTGGGAGGTAGCAGACCCCATGCACTGGGGGTTAGAATGGATACATACATGAACTGAGGGACCTCGAGATACACCTGCTTCTTCCTTCCCCCTTTCTAGATCCTCAATCTGTCCGATTCGTCATTTGAGACAAGTACGCATACACAATGTACAGACACATGTACAGACACATGTACACACGTACACATACACACATGTACAGACACATGTACACACGTACACATACACACATGTACACAGGTGCACATGCACCAGGCGGCGTCCCACGTGCGTTGACACGTCCGGCGTGCGCGCGGTGCCGGAGCTGTACGGTCTGCTGCTCTCTAGCCGCCTGCACAACTTTGCTTTAAAAATAACAGAACAAGCAGCGCAGGCCGGAAATTCGTTTCACAGACCTACAGTGTGTGTCAGGAGTCAAACGAAAGGAATGTGAGAACAGCGAGCATTGCCAGACACCAGCAAGGAACATGCTGCCTGTCCCTCGGCCCTCGCCGTCTGGAATTCCCGCTCGCAGAATCAAGGTTCCCTCCCTGGCTGCCTGCCTCTCCTCCTGCCATCTTCTCTCTATTGCTCATCCCACTTGCCGCTCTTGACTCTGACAGTGAGTTACTCCATGCCACGTCTGGTCTGCCTGCTTATCCACTCCCCACCCACCGGAGTGTGTGAACGGAGGATGCGTCTGAAAAATATTAAATGACTGAAATCTTTTTTGTTCATTTTTGTGGATGTTAAACTTTATACCTCACTACTGGTCAGCTCATAATGAATATTATAGTCTTTTTAAATATTATAAATCGCTACTGGCACCTTGCCTTCCTCTACTTCTCTCCTTATCTCTCTCCCTCCCTCGCCTCTCTTGTCGGCCTTTGTACGAGATAACATAACAAACGTGATTTTTTTTCTGGAAACATCTTTAGCCTGTTAACCATGTGAACATTTTCTCTTCTTTTCTCGGATCTGGTCAAGGTCAAATTTCTTATAAACGCTTTTTCTAGGTTACTGAAACTATTCATACATAAATAGATGACATACATACATGCACTACGTACATATATATGTGCGTGTATTCATTCATAACTCTAGACTGTTAGGCAAGTCACAGTCTCCTGTCACGGATGAAACATTGTCGGCATTAATGACATGTTTTTACGAGGTTGTAAGGAAACATGTTGCAGGACTCAGATGTCAAACTTCCTGCTGGAGTGTGCCTCGGTAAGAAAATATTATTTCTCTGGCTGTCCACCCGACCTGCAAGGCTCTCTAAGTGCATATCCTCATCAACAACAGCTAGCTTTACCAAAATTCCAGAATTTTGAGCCCCTCCCACGGTCACTGGAAAGCCCCAGCTGTGGGTCCAGGTACAGGGAACTGGGATTGCGAGAGTTCCGCTTACACTGGAACTCGGGTAGTGCACGTGCACCGAGCGTCCGTCTGTCCTCATTTACCTCGGAGGTAGGTCCGGGTACTGGGAGAGAGCAAGGTGCTGATGTCAGGCAAGGTCCGAGTCTCTCGTGGGTGGGCGCAAAACTACCTTCTTGTTCGGTAAAACTTTCAACAGCTTCTCATGTCTGACAGCATCCTTCCGCCGTCTCCCTCCACCATCTGACAGCCCTTGTTCGCCTTCCGCTCGTCTGAGACATGATGCAATCTACTGCTGCAGAAGGTGCATCCCAGGGGTCAGGACCAGGGGTATGAGGACTGGCTGAGTAACTCATTAGCCGGTAGCTTCTGCTCCATTCCAAAATATTTTCGCTTCCATTTCTTATGTTCACACGTGTGTGTGTGTGCGCTGCTCACAACTTACTGTTGTGTATTTGACAGTATTTTGTCAAACATTTTACAATATCCTTGTAACAGCTCACAATCTGTGGTCATACATTTCATAACATGTTATACAGCTCACATTATGTCGTCAAACATGTTACACAATGTTTTGAAATATCTCACAATATGTCACATGCTGTCCCGAGAAGCTCGGTGAACACATAGTTCATGTGCAGTTCATTAAGTTGTAAACAGGTCGTGTTCAGGGTCAGGATGACGAGGCATCTGTTTGTGAAAGTCGTGAGGGGCCCCACGCTTCTGATTAATATGGTAACTAGGCTCCACATTAATTAGTCATTGCGTGCTCTATCACAAGCAATAAGCATCGGGCCCCGCGGGGGCTCAGAACGGGCCTGGTGGTAGAGATGTGAACCCTGGCCAATGCCTTCAAATTATTATTCTTCCATTCCTTTACCTAACTTTTTCTGTATCGGATGGTCCGACAGACGGGTACCGGTCGAGCTGATGTGTAGTTCTGTCTCGGAGAGACTTGACTGGGAGTGTCGCAGATTCTTACTCAGAACCAGAGCTTCTCAGGGTAGGTAGGTGTGGCTGGGCGTCTGTTCTATAATTGTCCATCGTACATCACACATGTCGCTAAACAACCTGCCCAGAGCCCGTATATCATCTCGGCATCCCCAACATCCAGAGTAACAGAGCAGACAAACAGGGTGCAGGCTCTTATTTTGGAGCACACAGGAATCAGCATTGGTAGCATTAAATGGCAAGGCAAGTCCAAGCAAAAGTTCTGATTTTTTTTTTTTTTTTTTTTTAAGAAAAGCGGGTTGAAGCAAAATAGTTTACTTAAAATTGTATCTACAAGGCAGCTCCGAGGAGAGACACAGATATCTGGGAGATGTGACAACAGCTTTTAACCCTCGCAACGTGACTACTGAAACACTGCAAGCTGCCTTGATTTGAGGACGGTTTGAAATAAAATGTTGACAGTAAATGTCTCAGTAGAATGAGAAGTAGTTTGCTAGAATGCTCCAAAGTAGTTTGCAGCCAAACATTTGTCGAATTTCAATCAAAAAACACCTTTCGTTACATAGAAGTCCTCGCTATAGCTAGTGTGTATAATGTGATTGTTTATACTGTCGGGAAAATAATGTTGGTAATGCCTTAAATACATTGGATACATTAGTCAGTGTCCATGTCTAGAAAATTGTTTGTTTGTTTGTCTGTCTGTCTGTCCGTCCGTCCGTCCGTCCGTCCTGTATGCAGCAATGTAACAACAACCGGTCTTCACACAGTTCCATCACACAACCTCTCACTTGAAATCATTTTATGGCGAGGTGATCTCGAGATCCCATTGACAAGTGACAGATTGCTGGAATGGTCAAACAAGCTCATACCTCCAGCCGAACTTTTTGCTTTTCTGTTAGTTCTCCGCGTTATAAATATGTCAGCAGATTTTGTTGTAGAGGGCTTAGTGGCGGAGGGTTGGCATTCGTGACAAGAGGCTGCGAATGGAAGGGAAAACCATTGCCAGTCACCCGCCACTTGTCGGGTAGAAAAGCAAACGCTGGCTCTGACCTTCCATTCACAAAAGTCTCGACCACCCGTGTGTAAGAGTGAAACTGGGGTACCAGCACCCCTTGGATTTCAACCTGGCGTCTTGTGGGCGAGTATCTTCCTGAAAGGCACTTTATGATGAGCATGATTTATGTCTGGTAGCGGCTGACTGAACTCTCTCGAGTGCTGGCAAAGATTAATACTCGTGCGGACCGCCGCAGCCTCGGTTTGGACTTTTTGTGGCAGAACTAAGTTGCCATTGCTAGTTATTGGCGCGTTGGCAAGGTCTGTGTTCTCGCTTTTCTCGAGGCATTCTTGTTGGCGGGACCTGAATGCCTGCGAATCATGACGAGCCACTCCTCCCCTCATTCAGGTCACTTCTCGCTGTCTCCTGCAGCGCACAAAACACACTCAATAAATTAGTGGCTTTGGGAGGTTTGCAGGGAACCTGGTCACAGCTCTCACTGGGAGTCACCACGACAGTTGGTGGAGACAACGTCTGTACAGATATACAAAAGTGAACTTGTATAGTCATTATTCAAGATTTACCGATGTTTAGTCGAATCGTATCAGATGATACTTTGCAAACTTTGTGCCAAATATTCCCCTTTGTGAGACTCCAGCGAGACATTCACACCTGTACACTGAAGTCAGCCCCGTGACGTCCCTGTACCGGTGGTCACGCCTGAGTCACGTGCCCTCCCAGGGTTCAGCCTGCCCGTAGTTCGGAAATGTCAGCAAACCGTGTAAAAACCTTGTAAAGTCTCTTAAGTTAGTTTATTCGCTAGAATTTAATGATTTGGATATTGTAACGAACTCAATCTTTCACTTACAAATTCTATGAAGTCTAGTAAAGCTTTAGGAAATCACATCAAATGATCACGTGCAATGCTGATGGCAATACTGATCCTTGTGGTTGCTGCTGCTGACAGACCAACCGACAGACAGACAGAAATTGGCAACATTATTGTAACCTGTGTACGTGTGTGTAGGTGTGGTGTCTACCATCTTGTATCTCGGTAGTGACAGACTGAATATGTGTTTCTCAGGACGGAACATGCCTGGCTCCATTGTCTTCCCTCTGTCTTTTTGTTGCATGCATTCGTCCTTCTGTCGAGCAGCATTCTGCGCGTGCATACACCTGACAAACTGTCGTCTGCACCCGCGGTTTACCACCTCCACTGCTGCATGTCACGGTTATGACGAGGGCGGCCCATAGCATCCCATGTGACGACCCTTCACCCGAGCAGCCGAGACGTCCTCCTGCGCCCTCCCTGTTGTCTGAAGAGCTCGGCGCCATAAACCAAATATTTCACGCGGCTATAAAAAGCATCGGCGTGTTTGAATGTTGGGCTACTGCCACATTAATCACACGCAAAAGAGAAAGACAAGTAGGTGTCTCGTCCTGCACTTTGTGGGATTTAGCCATTGTGTGTGTGGAACAGCGTGTGAAGTCATTTCCCACCACGGTGGACGGGAAAAGGTTTGAGTTTCACTAGGTTGTAAAAATCATGGCGTAGTTTGGGGATTAACCAGGATAAAGATATCATTGCTACAGTTGGCAGAGACGATGATGTGTAGATCGCTTCTCTGCAGTTTACAATATCTTTATAGTCCCGTTTATTTGACAGGAGCACAAGCAGATCGTGTCTGGTAGAGAGTGATGGTTGGCTGGCTGCTTGGTTTGGCGGGAAAGTGCTTCCAGAGCATCATGAAAAAAACCTCCGACGACCGGCTCTGCGAAAAGGTGTCACGTGTAGAGTGTTCTGAGCCGAGATTTGAACCCAGAGCTTCTCATGGGAGAGGTGACAAGTGAGTGTTTCAACCATTACACTACCGGACACTCCTACAGAAAGTGTTGGTGTCGATTTGCCTTAACAATCCTTTTTGGACACAAAAAATATCGCAAAAATTCTACAATATAAGCCATTTCCCAGAAATCGGACCTGGAGAAGGACAAATAGCTGAAAAGGAAATCATGAAAAAAGAACACATTTTGTAGGAGCTGTGAGAGCATTGACACATTTTAACCCCTGGACCCTATCGCTAGAAAGATGCTGTGACCACACTGACCACCTGCCTGTCACACAGCACTGGTCACAGGAATATCAAACAGAAGGCCGGCAAGCCGCGGCACGAAGCAGCAAGACAGCGGGTTGTCGCCATAAAGGTGTGGGTCGTCCGAGACAGCATGGTGCGCGCGCACAAAGGAAGTTCTCTCTCTATCTCGCGCCCACCTATTCGTGCTCCTTGGCGGCGAAGTCTCGGTCTCAGTTTTCTGGCAAAGGAGACAGGCGTAGTTCTGTATTTGCCAAAAAAAAAAAAAAAAAAATTTAACTTGGAAACGCACAGATGCGCCATAAAACTATTTTTATCTCTCTCCCACTGGCTGAGCTCAAGCAAGCGTGGAAGCGTTTGAAAAGGACCAGGACGGCCACAAGTTAATAGCCATCCCCTTGAGCCAGGACTGGCCAGAGGGAACATGTCATCTGTCTTCTGTAGGCATGCAGTTTTGTCACACAGGTTTTTTTTCTGAATTTGCAGTCATTGGGCTGAAGTGTATCATCAGTCACTGCTCATGGCGTTCATGGGTCACTACATCAACTAGACATCACACTACATCTACTAGTCATCACACTAAATCTCTAGTAGTCATCACACTAAATCTCTAGTAGTCATCACACTACATCTCTAGTAGTCATCAGTCACTACATCGAGTCATCAGTCCTCCCTTGGAAGTGTTTCCGTCGTTTTTCCTTCTATCCTCAGGAGCACGGTACTACATACGGGTCTCACATTTTGTCGTCTAACAGTTTTGTCCTTGTTGCTGTCGGCCTTCGGGACACCTGCTGGTCTCCATCTCGATAAGTGTTCATCAGTTTTCCTTTCCTTACTAGTGCCACAGTACTCCGATCCTTAGTTTCCAAAACTCACTTGATAAAAATGCTGACTACACCTGTCAGTGATCTGATCACAACTGCTTGTGTCCCTGACAGCTGGTGTTGTGAACAATGGTGCCAGTGTAGTGAGCAGAGCTGCCAGTCGTCTGCCGACAGCTGTCAAGGCAACAGGACTGGCAGTCATCTGAACAAAGTTGCCTGTGTTGCATTGTCAGCTGTTGGAACGGAGTTGTCAGTGCTGTCAGTGCTGTGAACGGAGTTGTCGGTGCTCTAACAATACTGACTTCTAGTATTTTCTATAAGTTTCCGGTGTATTTGTAGTTCACATCACTCTCTACTGTTGCCTGGTGCACCTCACCACTACCACCGTCCCAGCATCCGCAGGCGAGCACGTGCTTGGTGCAAGTTGTTTGCGCCTTGCAAGAGGGTACCACCCGGGTACCGTGCTGTGGCATTCCTGTAGCGTCCGTCAGCCACGCGCCACACATTGTAGCAAACTGCGGCTGTCAGTTGTGTACCCGACTGATCTTTCACGACCGGAGCCGACGACCTCGTCTGAGAGTTGCAGGCTGGTGGGGCACGTGCACTGAAAATGCTGCTGCCTGATAGGTCTACAGTATTACAAGTGTTCTCGGGTGGTTTTTATTAGACCTTCACTTGCCGGCGTCGGCCTTCTGTTAGCGGGAAGTATTTTGACTGCTTTGATCTTAGTAATTATGACACGTTCAGAAGAAAATTATCGTGGGATGAGGACAAGGCGAGAGGAAAATAAGGTTCCATACTTGCGACCTTTGACCCATGAGAAAAAAATTGGACACGAACTGTGCTGAAGGTGATATCCACCAACTTGGGTAGTGAGCGAGAAGTATTGTCCTGATCATATTAATACGATCTGGACATCGTCCAGGTCAAATTAGTAGAATGCAGGTATTGTCCAGGCCATATCACCAGGTGATCTAGATATTGTTCAGATTATACTACTGGGATATAATAATTGTTTGGTTTGTTCTAATGGGATTCCACTGACAAATTATACGAGATGTGTCTCGGCCAGGATGCTGAGGGCATTATGAGAAGGTGCATCTTGACTACTTCACGACCATTCACCTGCCCACAAAGCAGCTCAAGTCCTCTCTTGAACGAAGTCACCGAGGCTGTCCTCTTGCACAACGCGATAAGCAAGGCACGTGACGGTGCGCGTGCTGAGGCGTAGATGGCCGTGACCCTGTTGAAGACAATTACCTGGCACTTAGCAAAGAATTGATAAACAATCCACGGAGAACGTCAGACATCACGTGACAGCCACGACTTCCTCCTCTGACTCCACTCTCCGCCCTGTCTCTGCCCACAGCTCGCGACTGCTGACGTCACTGCATCACGTGTCTGACAAGGACCACCAGGAATATGCTGATGATGACTGCCAGACATTAACCCACTGTCATGACCGCCAGAGACCCTGTGACCGGCCAGCAACATGACAGAACGGTAGTGACATTAGACAAGGACCTGCTTCTGTTAGTCAATTGGTGTCCCTCTCACTCCGATAACTCCCAGCATTCTCAGCGCGAAGTTACATTATAGTAGAGTTGGCATCTGTACGTGTCCTGGACACACCGGGTACTTCACACAACCAACACTAGTCCAGTCTGTCGACTGCGTTCAGGTGTGTGTGTGAGAGAGAGACAGGGCATGATATGGGCGGGGTGCCGAGTATCTGGTGTAGAGGTTGTTCCTGGACTGCTGAGTGTAGTTTGGGTTTTTACGAGGAAGTATATGTGACGACATAACGGCTATATGCGTCGATGATAGAAGGGTTTGAAGTTGCACAGTCTTTTTGATCGTGTGAACCATTTCATGTAGTGCCATGATATCTCAAGTGTACAATCGATCGATTAATCAATCAATCAATCAATCAATCGTTTTATTTGCTAACATGTTACTGAATACGTGTTAAAAGCACAGCAAGCAGCGATTCCTTCAGTTGAGTGAAGTCTTATGACAGAAAAGATTAAGAGGTTTGTTATGTTTGACAGAAGCATGCGAGGTGTGTATACACATGGCACGTGTGGCTTTATACATCACTGTCACAGCTCTGTCTACCAGTCTACACATGACAGATGTAACCTTATATATCACAGTCACAGAGCCATCTACCAGTAGATGTGTGTTCTTGACAGTTTGAGGTAAACGTCCATGGTCTCGAGTACCATGAGGCGCGTGCAGGGTACACGATGTCATCGACCAACAGAAGATTATTGTAACAGTATCGGGTACCTCCCGACGGTGATTCTTACTGTCACACAGACCATGTCATATTACTATGCCACATAGCCGATGTCAACCAGATATAACAATCTATGACACAAAACCATACATATAAAATGATGCCAAGAGTTTAAATTTCTTCCGTCCAAACCCTTCCAGGTCTGTCCCTCCGCACGTGAGACCAGATGGTCAGGCTGTGTTCCTCCTGAAGCAGGCCATTGTCCAGACTGCCACCTACCGCAAGAAAGGTGTTCTCAATATTGTGGAGTGTGACGATGTCTGGCATTCTGTATACATGGAGGTCAGATATCATTTTGCTAAACTTAGTCCATATTTTTAACTTTGTGACATATTTTGCAGTGCCTTGCCTCCGACTGTAAAGGCCACGTAGACAGTGTTACCGCTTTTCCCGAGGTGGACCGCAGATTGTTTAGAAGCAGGATGGTGGAGGTTAGAGATGTTGGGGTGGTGGCTGTAGGCTGGTAGCGTGGTTGTAGATAACAAAAGAGTTCCAGAAGATGTTGCCAAAGCACCAGCTGTTACGGATTCCTGCAACAGATGAGGAACCTCTTTACCAAGAACCCATGTAATATCTGTACATCTGGGATTCCTGGCTCCATTGTCCTTTGAACCAAAAACAACATTTTTAGCCCCAAGATTTAACATGCAGCTGTGATATCGGCTAAATTAAACGAGAATTCCTGTAGGAGCATTAACCCTATCGCCTTTAATCTAATGGGTTTTTAGCGATTAAAAGCGAATGTTGGTGTCGCAATGGAATGTTAAACAGAAACAAACTCGAGATTCTGTTATTTATCTTATCTGTCATTGTTTGTGTAAATACCTAATCGACGGAATAAATAAAAGACACTTGAGTCTTTGGATGAAACTAAAGAAATTTAATTTAGGAGTGATGTCTTATTTAACAATGTATACATTTACAAAAAGTATTTGCCGCCGGGGCAAATGCCTGAAAACTCGAAAGACGAAAATTTGGGCTGAAAGTGATATGAAGAAAGAACTTTGTGCTGATGACAAACTTGGTGATTTGAATATGACATTTCATTGAATTGCAGATGAATGAGCTAGATACCAATGTTACATCGGGGATGGAAAGTCAGTGAAAACATAAAGTGTCACCGAAATGAACAAACTGCTTGCAGTGTCAGTCTCTGCCATCTTGGAGAAAAGCACCGTGAAAGGTGGGTGTTGCACCATCCGACACTGATGCCTAGGAGATGGCGAAGAGAGTGTTATAAGTATGAACATAAACTAGCACTGGTGCAAGATGCGCCTTAATAAACATCAACAAACATGTCGGTAAATAAACATTTTTATTGCAGGGGCGAATCTTTGCAGAATCAGAGCGATGCTTTGCCGAGTGCTCTTTGTCAAGTTCAAATCGCTTCATCATATCAATCATCTGAAGTGGTGTCGCTGGCAGACGACGGTCACAATAAAACAATGGGATAAGCAAGACCACGCACGCGCGCACACACACATAACCCCTCCCTCCCTCCCTCCCTGTCCTTTCGGGTTTGCACACGGAACTAAGAAAACTGCTAAATTTTGATTGGATGTTGCCATAGGACACGGATCTAAACGAAAGAGCCTCATCACTGCCACTTACCTTGTGGTTGTTGTTACAAGCAACGGTTCCCGTGGCCTGGTGTAACAGCAGGCCGTGCCCTCTGCTCGAGAACAACAACAGTGGCTGTAATCAGACACACAACTTCCACTTCCGGCCAGGACGCTGCCTGCGGTGCTGTGAACCTGTTCTCACCAGGGTGTCGGCACACACTTGGTGCAAGCTGTGCTCGCAGCAGGGGGGGATGCTGGTATACCGGGGGTTCAGCTTAACTTAGTTTGAAAGGTCGTGACGTCATCAGACGCCATTTTGGTAGACCGGGTGTCCGAAATGTGTGGTTAATAAATATGCCGATTGAATGTGTTAATGTTTGGAGTTTTAAGTACATGTATTGTAAACCCTTTGTGGTTGAAAGGTGGTGGAGATCAACTGGAGGATTATCACGAGGGCGATTTCGCCATAGTATCGTGAACTGCTCAAATGATGGCGTCTCAAGCTGTCTTGGGTACAGCATACTCCTTGGTGTTTGTACTTGAACTGCATACCAACTTCAAGCCCTGTACAGTCTTACCGTCTCTATCAGAAGTGGGGAACAGCTGGCTGAACAGTTGGTGGAACAGCTGGCGGAACAGTTGGTGGAACAGCTGGCGGAAGTAGGAGAATCGTGCGACGTCATGTCGTCTGCGTCTCTCAGCCAATACCCTCACACCAAGCGCTAAATATGCAGCCCTCCATATGTGTATATTTGTATATTTGACAGCTTCTTTTGTGCCATGCGCATCGACGAAGGGCCGTGGGGAGACTGGTGCGGTGGTTCAAACACTCGCTTGTCTCCCACCACTGCAGAAAGAAAGAGAGGCTTACGGTTCAGATCTCGTCTCGGGACACTCTTTATGTAACACCTGTTTTCATAAGTGGCAGCGGGTGTTTTCTTCGGATACCCAGGTTTCCTCCTCCCACCCACCCACCCACTCTCTACTCTCATAGTGCGAAATCACCTGTGTAGGTGGAAGCACTTTCCCGCTAAAGTAAGCCAACCAACCGGAAAGGCCTGTTTGTACTCTCGCCACTGCGCATGTCCACAGAAGTGCAGTCGTGCCAGAGATTTCTACATAATATTACAGCACGAACTAATATCCTATCTACGTCCATGATACAGTATATGGTTAACATCTCTGACCACTGCCTACAATGTGTCAAAGTCTTGTACATCTGCTTGTTTCTTTGCTCGTGTCTGCCGATAGTCAGTCCCACTGTCCCGTCATGTTCAGGTGTCATGGTGTCAAAAGGGTCATCTGATCATCTTTGTATCTTCACGAATTTGTTCTAGTTGCTTGACACCAGCGCTCACCACACTCTCCAAACAGGGCCGCCGAGAGCCAGCCCGGGCCCCGGGACAGACGACCTCTCCGGGCCCCTTGTACTTGTAATCGTAAATTATTTTCCCAGTATATAATGTATGTTTACAATTCGAATCTCAACATCTACACTCAAACTCAACTTCTGCATGTGTAATGCTTGGGTGTTCTGTCCTTAGACCTTTCTTTAAAAGAAAAAGAAAAGGAGAAGAAGAAAAAAAATCCACTGACCAAGACAGGGCCCCCTTGACAGCCGCGGGCCCGGGTACACCAGACCCCCCTGTCCCCCCCTCTCGTCAGGCCTGTCTCCAAACAAACCACGTTGATGAGTGACATCTGATGGTGTCGTGGGGTGTGTGTGTGTACGTGTGTGGAGGTGCACGCAGTCTACATGTCCTTACATTTGTTTGTCTGTGTGTTTGGAGACTTGCAGCAGTCACAGAGTGAGGTACATCAGTATGCAGCATTCCCCAGTCATGGAAGCATGCAGCGACAGCCGAGGCAAAGGGCGAGGTGAGAGGTCACTCTCAGGTTACACTGAGGTCAGCCCTCGCCATCTGGCTGCTGACCTGTGACGATCTTATCGCGTCAGCGTGTGGGCGAGCGGAGCAACTCAAGTGTGGCCTCTTGATCACGTGGAACAGTCAGCATGAGTATACACTCGACTGGTTACTGTGGCTTCCTCCCTGTCATTCCTTGAATAAAGGTAAACAGGGTTAGTGTTAGGGTTAGGGTCGGCTGTCCAGTGCCTGGCATCATTACAGTTACCTGTTGTCACCCCTCACAGCCTGTCAGACATTAACACCACTCTGGTACCAAAAGTAGCAGGTGATGATGGCGGGGGTAAAGCCGGGTAGAGGGGTAGGTAATGATGGTAACTACAGCAGGAGTCCAAGTACAGTCAAATCTCCCTACTATGCCACCTACCGGGACCGAGCAAAAGTGGCATAGTAGAGAGAGTGGCATAGTAGAGAGTGTTCGTAAAAACGGCTTTATTTGCTCAAGTTACCCGTCAGTCCAAAGCAGGGGTGGGCAATTAATTTTCCCAAGGGGCCGCATATGAGACATTGGGATGGTTTTAGAGGGCCGGACTAATATAGTTAACTCAGTTTTACCTAATACTGTATGTATAGTATATATACTGGCGGGCGGGCCGGTCAGAGACAGGAGGCCTTTGCCCAGGTCTGGTCCAAAGCTCTCAAGAATCGTCGGCTTCACTAGCTGTCTCCTCTCATTCTCCCCTTCACCTCTTCATCCTCCACCCCTCCCAACCACATCCGCGCACCTGAATCCTGTCTCTAGTCGACTCCCTCACACCTTCCCTCTGTCACGTGGCTGTCACCCGGCTAGCGACCCCCCCCCCCCACATTGCCAGCCTCCACCCTCCCTGTGTGCGTGCTATGTTCCATCCACCTAACTGCGATGTCCCACACTACAATACAGTTTAGTAATCGAGCACTGCGCGGAATTTCACAACTTGTGTCTTTTAACAGTCACAAAAAAAGTGGCATAGTAGCGAGAGTAGGGGTGGCATAGTAAATTTTTTTTTACATTGAATTTATAGTCGGGACCGAGCAAAAGTGGCATAATACCGAGAGTGGCATAGTAGAGGGGTGGCATAGTAGGGAGATTTGACTGTAGCTGTTAGCGGCGAGGCGTGTGGTGGCGAACACCGCCAGAAAGAGAAGGTCAGGAGGTCAAGATGTTTCAGCCGACAGAGGATCGGAGGATCACAGCTGCCGGGCAGACAGACCTCCATGAGCACAGCGCTACTGGGTGGTTCCACGGCCTCAGGGAGGCCTTTCTACTCAATGCTTGTTTTTACTCTCTTGGGTTCGACCCTTAATGATGGCGGGGAGGGGGATGAACTGGTGTTTTACGCCGAGCCAGCAGCTTAGTCTATATCACGGAAAGGTAGTCAGCCCTGTAAACAGATGCCACATGCAGAGAAAAAACAGCGTGTCCGAGACAAGAGCTGAACCCAGGACAGCCAACCCTCACTGTATTGGACAAGCGCTAACCGTTGCGCTCCCTCCCCCCGGTCCGCTCCCCTCCCCAATGACGAGAAGCGGGATGCACTAGTAGCGAGGGGAGAACAAGTCATCAGTGGTTACTGCTTGACCAGCAGCCGGGTAACTCGATAAATCACACCTGGCTTTGAGGCACGCCTTCATCCACCCTCTCCCACCTATTGTTCAACTAACCCAAGTGTCTGTACTTGTGGGTACATGTATGAGTACGAATGTTAGAAGGCAAGTGCTGCTACAAGTCACGTGACACAATGGCCGAGCGAGAGTCACGAGAAGAGTTTATGCTTCCTGCAGCATGTTTACCATTTCATGAAGAATATACACATGCTAGGATAGCTGTGATTTCGTACTCATGCATGTAAAAGGTCTCAGTTATCTATTTGTTAAGCACGTAAAAGTCTTATTTTTATTTTTTCCTTTTTCTTTTATTATTTAAATCTTTTCCTTATACACCTTTGAGGTTTTTCTCGAGGCGGAGTAGTTCACGACCCGATTCAGGTTAATAGTTTCTGTGAAACCCAGGTTTGTGGTGGGGAGACTGTGGAGGAGTGTCGGGGAAATCTTTTAACAGGAGGAAAAAAATCGCAAAACAAGAGAATTAAATTCTGCACATTTGGTATTAATTAACAAAAACGAGAGTGTTTTAAACATCGGGTTAGCCTGAGGTCACCTTATTTAAATACCACGTCTGCTGTAACTATCTGTTCACCTTGCAGTGGTTAGATTAGGCTCAGCTGTGTGCATAACCCAGGGTTAGACGTCTGCCATGGTGTGGGTCATGTTCAAACCGCGTCACGCCTCAGTGGCGAGTGTTTAAGCATGACTGAATAGACACTAGCAGTCGGCAGAGAGAGGCCCTAATGTCTTCTCTCGCCCCATGATGTCATTAATATGCATAGTCAACCCCCGCCCCGCTAGGTGGCGCCATGTGTCTGCTGCATTGTATGGACGGTGTGACTCCCCTGACGAGCCTGACAACGTCACACAGCAGCCACAACGACCACGACAAGCAGTGACGTCACCAGGGCACTCTCAGGTCAAACTCCGACTGGTGGCCATTGGTGTGTGGCAATGTGCTGCAACAGGTTAAAGGTCATGTGGCCTGGATAGCTGCACCGCAAAAAGGTTTGGTATCGAGAGAATAACATTTTCCCGTTGAGGTTCCACTTTCATTTTTTTTCAGCCTCGCCGTAAATTTATTTACAGCCAACGCATCTTTACGAGATAACGATATCGATGACACTCTAGCAGAGCCGCCAAGAGCCAGCAGGGGCTCCGGGGCAAACGACCTCTCGTAAACTATTTCCCTCGTATATAATAATATGCTTACAATCCGATTGACTCAGGCCAGGTGCCGTTGACAGCCGCGGGTACAGGATCTTCCCTCCTCTCCCTCCCCTGCCCTCTACTCATCACAAACTATTAATCCGAGGGCGTCTTTCGTTTTGTGTACGTCTGGTATACCACTGATGTCCGTGTGGGGACTTGCGGATGTATGGAAGGAGTGACAGTGGTGTCATGTCAGCAAAGGTCGGACGCAGTTCAAGGTGCAAGTCGCTAACCTGACTCTTGCACCTTGACCGCCCACTCAGCACTACCTGCCCCCAGGGTAGCAGGTGAGAGCGCGTGAGGCGCTAGGGAGTGGCTGGCCGCCATGCTGGGAGGCATCCCCCTGATGATGAGTCAGGAAGGTGGCAGCGCCAAGTGTTGCTAAGGGTAACGGTGATGAGCCTCATTACCGGGACAGCCCTCGTCGAAACGTCCGCCCAGGACCTTACATGAACCGGACCGTTACAACTCTTGTCAGAGGATTGCTGTACAACGCCCAACACTCCTACCACCTGATTATAACCTTTGACATCTTTAATATAGACTTCACACACACTCTACACTCACGTACACACACACACGGACACGCACTCACGGACACACACACCGAGCGGCAGTACATCACAGTCGACTGTAAATGTTTGTGGTGACTGTCAGGGTCCTTGTCACATTAGACAAAGCGCTTACGCCCAACATGATGACGAGGTCCAGAACAATGTCTACAACAGCAGTTTCATGTTCAGTATAATAAAAGTTTATCAAGTCTTATTTTACACAGCAAGTTTGGAGATGTGTAGAAAGTGGATTCGTGGAACTGCCAGACGTCTGTTGTACTCGATGTGCGCCTCCTACTGCCTTGAGTTTAGTTGTTAGGGAGTTTCTCAAGCTGATGAGGTGTGTTTGACATCTCGCGGTTTTTTGTGTTTGTTTGTCTTTATAGTTTTGTTTTTCTTTGTTGCATGTTTACATGCTGTCATGTGAAATGACCTCAAATCCGGCAACAGTCAGCCACTGCCCACAATCAGCGTCACGGATGGCTGCGCAGATCTTCCAAAACAGTTGAACACGGTTTAACAGACGAAGTGAGAGTTGTTGACAGCCTGGACCTTTAGTAAATAAATTGCATGGACTGTCCGTGAATTTAATGGACTGCTGCGAAAATCCTACGTGTTCCAATCACATGCTGGTTATCAACATTGTCAACTTTCGCAAGCACACAACTAGAAGTTTTTTTATTATTATTATTCTGATACATCCGTTCCACAAACGTCTTTTTTTTAATATATCCTCGTGAAGACTCGTGATGAAAATACATCGGGTGCTGACGTCAGCTGTAAGGAACTTTACCTTTCCATCGCCACTTTTTCGTTGTTTCCTCCTTCTCATTTCATTCATTCGTTCTTTCTTTCCCACAATCTTTCTCACCTCTGCTCCGTCACATTTGATTGGCTGGATGCTTCCCGTTGATACACTAACTAGCATGCACCGTCTGTGCTGAATATAACAGCAAACATAAACAGATAACTTGACCAGTAACTACTCATACATCCATACAACACAGTCGTGGATTCTCTCCTTAGCATCAAAGAAAGGAGGATGGCGAAACTTTGCCGAAGCCATGGCTGTTCAATAAAATCTTTCAGACCACCATGCGCCTTCCGGGGCCGCTCTCAGTGCTGTTGGTCTCTTTCTCTCTTTCTCTCACTCTCAGCCCTCCTCTCAACGATTTGAAAGCGATGAACGTCAGCAGGTAGATGCCAGACCTGACGACGAGCAGGCGGCAGGCTGGAGCAGCAGGAGCCATGTTTGATGGCCACCTTTACAGCGACACCTGGTGAGTGAGGAGCGGTCCTCACCAGGCGGTCGCCTCACTCCTCGCAGTGTTGCACAGGCAGTCTTCATTTCCATCCTGAGAGGACCTCCTGAACTCGGAGGTATTCCTGGTTGAGTCGCGCTGTTAATTCCTGCTGCATGAGCATGCTCACCGAGAAGTAGGTTAATGAGTCTGCGCACAGGTCGGGGTCAAGGGTAGAAATAAATTTCGCCCGGGATCGTGTGAGGCTTTCCTCGGCAGCCAATGAAATGTCTTTTATCCTCCTTGTCTTTCAAGCCAGGCCGTCTTGAAATCGCGACTTTCGCTTGTTTAAAATGGCAGAAACGAATAATTTAAAAAAAGGAATTACTAATTGAAACGATGGAGAGATGCTAGTACTGTTTTGAAGAAGTGAGCAGAAAGAAACAAATGCTTTTCCAGCAGCTTTCATCTTGGACAGCTTAAAAAAAAAAAAACAACTAATCTGTGGAAGACTGTAACACAAAAAGTAAATTCTGCTGGAATTCAGCTATGTTATTAATTATTGTTTTGTGTTGTTTTGTCGCTGCTGTCTTCTCGCCCTCTGTCCGCTCTCTGTCTTATTAACAAAGGCACGTGGCTGTCCAAATATCGGGTAAAGGGAGCGACCCATGCCGGGTAGCGAGGTGCCCAGCTACACTCTTTCCTTCTTCTGTTTTCCTCCTGTTCTGTAGCCAGGTGTGTTCTCCCGGTGCGACAAGTCGAGAGGTCCCCAAGTATTTTGGGCAGAGGATATGTTGAGGACCAATCCCGGTGTCTAGGGGAGCGCCTCTCAGTTATATTAGTACAACACATTCAGGGTGTTTCAACGAATTCTCGGAAGAAACAAGGGTGAAAAAGTCTTTCTCATTGATAGAACAGATGAAGGAACAGATGAAGGAGTAACAAAACATTTTTACTAAACAGACAAAACCTAGCAGATGGTAACATAAACGAGCTTTGTTGTAAATATAATATTGCAAAAGAGATCCGAGTGTTTGCGGACAGCGAGTTACTCAAGAAATGCAAGCTTGTGTGGTCGAAATGGTGTATCCAGAGAACAAACAGGAGGCCGAGAATACATGTATCAGCTTGTCCAGAAAGACAACAACGCGCCGAGCGGAGGACATGGAGGACAAGTTGCTGGAGCAGTGGAGGCAGGAGTGTAGGCAGCTGGAGTGGTATTATTTCTCACTGGATAGAAGCACAGCTGTACTTCACACTGCACAGCTGCTTCTTATCCTCTTCGTTATCGATGACGTGGATATAACCCACTGGAGTCAACGAAAGACACTACAAAGGCGAGGATTTGGTGATGAAAGTGAAAGGGTGCATCTAGAAGCATGGGCCTCCATGTGGAAAAAGTTGAGGAGTGTGAGTGTGACTACTGATGGATCGCCATATTTAACTGGCAGGAATGCTGGTCTTTTGCCCAGAGTTCATCGAACTGTTCATGGAAAATATTCGGTCCACAAAGTCATCTTTCTTCACTACACTATACATCGAGAAGCGCCGTGCAAACATGTACTGGACATGAATCATGTGAACTTGAAGTTGGTCACACAAGTGTCCTGTGGCTAAGCTTGGCAAAAGTTGTGAAGAAAGTTTGTGAACTCCGAGAAAAAAAGTTTTGTTTTAAGAAATAAAAGACGAGACAAATACTTTCCCTCGCAGTTGACAAACATGGATTCGACTTTCTTGTTCGTGAAGTTGCACTGGCAGAAAAGGATTGTGAGGGACATCTGTAGCTTCGAAGAAGGGAAGACAACATCTACCCTGGGCACAGAAAGCTGGAGGTGACACGTGACACTGGCGGTAAGCTTAAATCACAACGTGAAACAAACCTTTCACATAACTTTGTACACCTGACACTTCACCATATACACCTGTGACAACCACGTACACCTGGCACAGCAGCAGACACCTGACATAAAGACTGTAGATACTGTCAGCAAAGGTTATCCTCTCTGCTGTAAATACATGTGCTGTATAGAACCTGTGACCCCGTCACGTGGCCAGTGAGACTGCGCGCAGGTGAAACATCTTTTTTTCTGTGGCGAGTGTCTGCTTCCCTGTCTTTGTTTGCCTAATTTTGAATGAGCTAGTGAGCTGACTTCTACCTGTCTGTCAACAATCAGTTTCTGTACTGTTTGTGTATAAGGTACTGTCTATGTCCGACTGTCTGGAGACAATAACTGCCATGTAGCGCCACAGACCACGTGACTGTGAAGTACAGAAGACTGTCAAAGAAAGGACAGGAGAGATTGACAGTTTTGACAGCTCTGGGTTCCCATACTGTCTAACTGTCGGAGGAACTGTGTCGGGGGCCTGACCTAGACAGCGGGCGCTTGCGCTGTTGTCGGGTATGTGTGACTATGCATTGTGGTGTCTACACCCGCACCACCCCGCTCTCTGCCGACATCCGCTTGGATACAGAGTCAGGCAGCTGTGGTCTGACCTGTAGTCAGCCATGTCCCGGCCTGTCACGACTCTCCTCCCACTGCATTTTCAGTCTACATCCCTCCGTGACCTCGGATCATAAGGCTAAACGTATCAGATGCTAGCTGCTCATCGCTTTACATATCAATCAATCAATCACCTGTCAAACCACCCCGAGCAATGGATTTATGCGGTCACGATGTAAATCAGTTTCAACGTGTGGTGGCGATGGTGGTGATAATTGCAGCATTTGCAGGTGTACATGAGAGATGCTGACGTTGGCGGCAGTGTGTGTGTGTCGGTATTATTTATATTAATCACTTCAATGATTATTTTGGTCCATTTCTATTGTCCTTTCACACCCTTGTGTAGTTTTCAATATCAAGATCAGAACTAACGGTCTGAGGCCCGTCGCTCAAGTTTCCGTGACTGGTGTAGATTTAGTCTACGTCATCTACAGCCAAGTGTAGACAACGGTAAGTCACATATATACAGTCATACATCTTTTCTCACCAACCTCGTGACCTCTCAAGTACGTCAGCATCATCACGACAACGGCATTTACCTGTTGAGGGTACTGAGGGGTCGTGCACAGGTAGGTGTTAACATGTGGATATCACGTACAGGTGTATCATGAGGCGGAAATTGTAGAGAGATGAGCGCGTTAGTCTGTGTAAAGAGAGGTGAGTAAATCAGTGGACAGTATAGACAGGTAAGGAATTCAGTGTCGGAAAACGCAGAGTGTCCTATACATAAATATATAGGTGTTGGCGAGAGAATATATGATGTCATGGCTTTTTAAGAGTCGAGTTTAGTTACTGACTTGGTAGAGCTGACATTGACAGTTATCAGCTTTTCACAAAAAAAGGACCGTGAAGTGTTATTATTCACCAACAATTAACACCGGATAGAAGCACCAGACGATGGTGGAGATGGTGACACAATGCCATGGGGTCTAAGGTCACGTAACAGGTGATGTATCACAGGTATGACTACAAAAGATGGGGGACATCAGAGCTGAGCGCTGTTCACACCTGAGTGGAGGCATCAGTAGAGTTGCCAAAGATGACGACAGTGACGACAGTGTCTACAGCTGGTCCTCGACTGAGGTCATTTTAGTCCCACGTGGTCAATGTTACATCCAGATACTTCAGACGGATGCGCGTTGCACCCTGACCCAGCAAGCCAGTTGAGGATCGAGGCCTGCGGCAACTGTATGTCTGTGTTTGCTCAGCGTCTGGTCTGCCTGGATACATAGATTTTGTGCTTATGTTGCCCTCCTTGTGTGTGCGGCGTTCAGCGGTGATAGTGTCACGTGAAATGCTTCTGTTTGCTTTCAAACGTTAGTTGACGTGTTAACACTGCCTTATCTCGAGGGCTGGCGGAGGGAAAGTTGCTTGACTGCTATACAAACCATCTGAGTCTCAGGCTAACCTGCTGTTTGTGTGTCCGCCTGTCTGTCCCAAGTGCATGCAGACAAGGAGAAACATGCGATTATTGTCGACCCCCAGACCCTCTTCTATGGATCGTTGAGGTGAGCGGCGCTCATTGTCTCCACGGAAAGCCGGGATAAAGGGCTGTAGACTTAATATTAAACCGCGAATTAGCAGACATAGTCGAAGTGAGCAGAAGCTTCAAACAAATATTCAGGAATTTGTGTTGCATGCAAACGTTAAAAAATGTTCTCCAACAGAACAGGGTCACAGAGAGTGCATGGCCGAGTCTCCGAGTTGTATTCAACATATCGCGTTTCTTGTTTTTCATTTCTGTGGACTACTAGGAACCAAACATTGCCTACTGAGCTGCGAGATGATTGCCACCTGGCCAAGTGTCGCTATTACGCCATCTTGTCTGGTGCGCGAGCCGCGAGTACTGATAATTTCTTCCGAGGGATTCGAAACCATTGTCACACGTCAGAAGACCCAGTGAAAACTACTCACCCATCTCATGTGCGAGGTGATCCGAGCAGACGATCGTCTTGCTAATTGACTCCTCTGTCAATTAGTTTACCTGGCACGGTGTTTGCTTTGACAGTGGACCCAGACGACGCAGCAGCTGACACTAGCGCACCTGTCGGTGCCAGCGAGCAAAGGAATCAAAGCAAGTCAAACACCGGCACACCTGTGTGAGCTCCTGTTTGTATTAGCAACCTGGGTCATCGCCAGTAAGTTTGCGACATCCAGAGCACCCTGGTACCCGGGAGCTCATTTATACCCTGTTCCTCTTCCCTTCCTTGAGATGCCTGGACCAGCTGCGCTACAAAAACACTTCCGTCGTACTCTTTCTTCTTACCCTCTACCCTGTGTGTGTGCGCATGCGTGCGTGTCTTTGTGTGTGTGCGTGTGTGTGAGGGGTGCGCTTAATTCATTTATCTTCGTGCTTGTCGTGGTATACTTGTGGAATGTTCCAGTACTTTTTTGTCCAGCTATACTCGAGTATTTCATCACTGGCAGAGCTGTTGGCAGTCTTGGAGACGGTGACACACCAGACGGGCTCCATAGACCGGGCTTGTAGACAAGGGGTAGACACATGGCAGGTGGACATCTTTGAACGGAAGATCAGCTTCATTGAACTGGGTGGTCAAGCGTGCCTCAGACAGGACATAACACAAGAATGAACATTGCTTGCCATTGAAACAAGGGACCTTGCAGACAGACACTGGTGAACAGGGAAGCTTGCTGACAGGGCATCTTCAAGACAGGGTACGTGGCAGACAGGGCAGCATTCAGACAGCACGAGCTGTAGGCTGCACGGCAGCAGCCCTACCACCATCAGCAGTACCATCTCCGTGCATGACACGAACACTCAGCAAAGCTTGGCCCACATCAAGCAACGCCTCTAGCGGCATTTCCTTATCTCCACAGCAATCTTGAGCCACTCTGCTGCGTTGCCACCACCTGGCACCCTTACAGCCTCTCGTACCCGGCTTGCAGTTATTTTGCCCCGCGGTTCTGAACACCAGCACCCAGACTTCTGGACAAACAGCTCCCCACAGAACCCATTTCTTGGGGGCAAGTCAATAGAATTATCTTTTCATATCTCCTGTGAGAGTGTGCGGCCTCGTCCCCGTGAACACCGCGGCACAGGCTGCAGTCGCACCCCGCAAAACGTTCACCAAACGCTCTACTCTTCACACGGGGGCTTTTTCCCATCCCACCCCTATGCCTCCCACCACCACTCAAGTCTAAGCTCATCATACATTAAATTACACTGCGCACTCCTATAAACATCCTCGGTCATTGTGAGGATAACCCTTGCAGCGACCTGACCTAGAAATCTTAAGAGCGTAGAAACACTTGAACAGAGAAGCATCAGTTAAACCGTGTCGCCTTACTCCAAGATTTGAACACAGACAGACAGACAGACAGACTGACGGACAGACAGACAGACGTTTCCACTCAAGCGTCCCATTTCCTTATTCTGTGGATACAAGACACAATATCCGACAACTAGATTCTTACTACCCAGACCCCATAGAGGTGATCAGCTAGTTTCACGAAACTATTGGCGATATCAGATTCGTGCCCCTCTCCGTTTATTAAAATAGACAGCAATTATCAACGCCAAAAAAAGTAAATAAAAATTAAATTAAATTAAAAAAAAAATAAATAAAAAAGTGCAGTTGCCATTAATAATCATTAAAAATGAAGGCGGGAAGAGTGTTTTAGTTTCTTGTAAGAGATCACAACTCCGACAACAATGCCGGTACATTAAGAATTCTGTCGGTTGAAGTAAGTCTGAAAGCAGAAGCACTTGACCTGCAGCAGACAAAGAAAGTGGCAATCAGCAAGAGGCCGAGCCCCGTCGTCTGTTTCAGGAAGAAGCGGGACCTGGTACCCGGGTAGCTGGCGGATTAGCGAGGGTGTGCGTCGCCGTACTACTGGATCGTAGCCAGTGGCTGCGCTCGTCTCCAGACGACGGCTTCCATCAAGCTGCTGGAATGAGAGCTTGAAGTTTACGGGGGACTGTAAATATTTGTAGGTAGAGGGAAAGTAATGTGTGCTGCGCACGTCTACAGCAGCTTCTGAACAAACTCAATGTCGTCTACCCTGATTGCATCTGAATGTGTGAATGGCCAGCAAAATGGTCTGTGTGTGTTGTGTATATGACAATCGGTTCATGATCAGCAAACACTGGTTTGGACCGATAAAATAAACTGTCGCTTTGGAGTCAAGTGAAGACGGTTGGAAGGCCTTGATCCATGAGTCTGCACACCGAATGTGGGAAAGAAGCAAGTTCCCTTACTGAATATTTACCGCCCACAAGGCTGAGACGAGTGGGTGATATGACATTTAGGTCAAGGAACTGTCAGCTAAACATTTGTCACTTACAAACTATTTAAGACTCTGAAGGTAAGGATTTCTGAATGTACGTGTCGAGAAGGGCGAAGAAAGGGGGAGGGAAGTAACACATGGAAGTCGAGCTGTTTTCAACTCCAGTGGAAGAAGAAGTGGAGATGTCAATTCCAGTAAATAGAAGCATGCGGTGACTACTCATGCACGTACACACGCCCGCAACAACATGCACGCACTCACACACACACACATGCTACGCAAAGTCAAGCAGACGAGAATCTGGTTGGACAGACCCCTGGCTGGAAGCTCGGTCACGGAGTGCTGGCATCGGTGAAGACGATTACAAAATAAAAAAGCTTCCGGTCTGAACTTGACGAGTTCTCTGGCTGTTTCTCCATCTTCTAATTTTCAAAGAAGGCGTAATCTAGTTCACAGAAAAGAGACATAAAGAGAAGAAAGAAGAGAGAAAAGGGATTGTTTTGTGAAGAGCCGGGACAGACTATTCGTTACTTGCACGTTTAAACAGTCCTCGAGCTGCTACTCAAGTCCTGTCAGCATCCATCCCACAGGAAAGTTAAGCGAAGTTCTTTCTGGTAAATGAAGAAGCTGTTTCTGATAAAGGATGTTAGTTATCTATTGAGGAGATGGGTATTTCCAGGTGATTAAGAGCTCAGAAGGCTGTACGCGGCAGCTGCACAACGCACAGAAGTAAAGATGAATGTAACAGTTTTTTTCACTTATCATTCTGTATACCTTACTGGGTCTCATTGTTATTAATACCAGCGCTCAGTTCACAATCCACTTAAAAAGATAATGACATGTAGATAAAGCTGTGAGCCAGCACCGTGATGGAAACGAATACCAAAGGGTTTTTATTTCACATAATTGGACAGGTCAGGTCAGGTCAGGTCAGTCCCATGCCCGGTCCGGGCGTAGGGGACCGTCCGCTAGCAGCAACAGACAGAATTTCCACCCGGCCTGTCTTGAGCAGATGAAGAGCAGGCTGGCATCTCGCGTTCGCTTCCATCTTTGATGTGGTGACCCAGCTTTCCTCGACGACCACGACGACGCTCCCTTCGAGGTTCCTTTAGATCGTCTTGGACAGGGTGTTTGGCGGTGACGTGACCGAACCAGCGAGTTGCGCCCTTCACTGTTGCCCCAGAAGGGGCTCATGTGGGCCCACGAGGAGTTACGGTGCTCCGTACGTATGCGTTGGTCTGTGTTCGCGGTACGAGATGCGAGCAGCTTTCTCAAGCACTTGTTCTCAAGGCTGGAGCTTCTTTTCCGTTGCGGCAAGCAGCGTCCAAGTCTCGCAGCCGTAGAGTAGATTGACACTACGAGGACTTGTTACAGCCTGTGCTTGGTACTGAAGCTGATTGAGTTGCTTCGCCAGATCCTATCCAGCCTGCGGCATTGCGATGTTGCCATACCCAATCCTGATACGGATCTCTGCTGTGACAGCACCATCTCTAGTCAGGGAAACCTGCACAAATACTTGAAGCTTTGACTCCGGAGCTCCAGTTTCTGGCCGTTCATTCGACTGTTGCATACGCTGTCGGGTGGTGTGGAAATAATCATAAACTTGCTTTTTTCTGAGCTTATTCCATGCCATAGGCCCCCGCTCGCCTGGAGAGTCTGTCCGTCAAATCCTGAAGTTTCGTTTTACTGCTGCATTAGGTAATGTCATCTGCCAAAGCGGAGGTCTGCACAGGGTCTGCCACCAATGGAGATTGAGGTAAGGTGTGTGGAGGTGTCTTGCATATTTTTTTCAAGGAAGATTGAAAAGGAGGGAGAGTAGGACACAGCCGCACCCTACGGACCCCGATCGTCATCGGGCGAAAGAACTCGCCCTAGTTGGTTGTGAAGTATTACCGCGCTGGAAGAGCGTTCACATCAATGTGGACAGTCGAATGTAAATGGTTTATGAACACACATTACCGCTTGCAGCAAAGAAACCGCTTTAGTCCTTATTTGATAAAATTTTTTATTTATTCACACTCCATAGTTCCTCCACGGCGCTGCGTAACTCTCGAGTGAAAAGTTGTGGATACTGTCGATTAGAGATAAAACGAAAGTGCTGAGATGCAGCTGCCCTATCGTGAACCACTTGACTGAGGATCCTGCAGACGACCGCAGCGGAGTGTAGTAGCTCTGTGGCTCGAACACCACTGTCCCCACCCACGTGACTGCGGCCCGCATCCGTCTGCTTCTCGACGATCCGTTTCTCGCTCCATTCAAGTGTCGGTCGTACTGACTGCCGTGAGCGTGATCGTTTACACACTCTCTAAGAAAACAAAACAAGCAAAAGTTTGCCTGACATATTGCCATGTGGTCTTCGTTAAGCGCTGCCGCGAAGCTTGGCACCAGACACATCTTGCCTCCCAATTCTATACAGAAGAGGGTTGGTGCCTCTGCTTGCCGGCGATATGCTTCTGATGAATACTTTCAGCTTATCTATGCATCCGATATTCCCTAATCATGAAATAACTGGACAACTATACACGCCGCATCCCAAAATTTGGAACTGTTTGGAACTATTTATAGAAGCTCTCAGATATGAAACAAACTTCAAACTTTTAAAACGATTAGAGTCTTTCGGGAGACGTTAAGTATATTAATATTTTAGAAGATATGTAAAAATGGAAGACTGTGGATGCAGTTAGCTGAGCTAGAGAGCGTGGTCATCAAGACTACCTACATATGTTGGTCAAACAAATGGAAATTTAAGCCTGCATGTGGGATAAGAAGCTAGACATCATCGTCTGACAGTGGTGCCTGCTTCCTTCCTGAACAGCTACTACCGGAATAATAATCTTGCTACTACTTACTTACAGTCGATTACCCTTCTCATGCAACATTCTCAGAGGCTATTAGTCTTCGAAGAGTTGGAAATTTGTCCGACCAGTCGGCGTGCTTCTAACAGCAGGATGAAAGGCCTACATCTCTATTAAAACCAAATAATCGTCTGACACGTCGGCGTAGATGACACGTGTGCCCGTGTCCTGGATGCCTGGCCATTGTCTCTGTGTCAGTCGGCAACACGTGTCGTGTGTCATCTGTGGGTCAGTCGTGCACACGTGTCTGTCTGTCAGTCGTGCACACCGACTGTCTCTGTGTCAGTCGTGCACGACGTGTCTCTCTTCAGTCGTTGCACACGGGCCAGGGACTGAGGTGCGCATGCCCGGTTGTGACGCAAATCTCCAAACAGACCATCACGATCAAAATAACCGCCAGACCTGTGTGCTTAAGGATCAGACTGCAAGAAGGAAATATTGCCAGAAGCAAATAAACGAAAGCTGCATAAGCACTCTCCCGTTTGGCTCGTGTTCAAGACAGAAAAGTTTCAGTGTGCTCTCTTTTCCTCTCTCTCTCTTAACACACATACACACGCGCGCGCGCACCACAACATACACAAAATATTTAATATACCAACCGTACAAAAACATTGCCGACGACTGTGCAACAATGTCAGAACAAACAAAGAACAGTGCCAGAAATGCTGTTTAAGATGCTACATGCAGATGGAACTGTTCTACCCGTGAGGGCTGAGTGGGGTTTTTTGCCGAATCAGTGACTTGTTCTCGCGAGCTGACTTGAAATGTCGGGTGAGGAGAGCGCGTGACTATAGGGCCTCCCCTGTGTGTGGCGCGGTGCCCCTGTGTTCGTAGCACGAGTTTCAGCCGGCTCAGCGTGAGGGACCCCGACACACACGCACCCGACGCGCGGTGCGGAGGTGCTCCGCCAAGCCAGCTCGCGACCGGGCCTGCCAAGCCAGCCAGCCGGCCGCCAGGCTCACGCGGGTGCGATCAAACCCGAGCAAAAACGCCGCGGGAGAAATCGCTGAGGTTGCAGAAAAGCGAGCGACAAGGTGCTGGAACGTCGAGAGTGGAAATCACGTGACTAGAGTCTGTAGAGTGCCCGGACTACGTGTCCTGCACACCCTCAGGCGTGTGCTCGTGGTGCGTGCGTGCGTGTGTCCGTCCACACACATGTAACTGTAACTCTACACCTATCCTAAAATAATTGTACCTTCTGTCAACATAGACCACTCGATAAATTATTATTTTGGTTCCGAGCCATTACAGTTCATGATGGTGTGAACATGTCGGTATGCGCGCGCTCCGCAATATGTTTTGTGTGTGTGACTGTAAATATAGATTGCAACTTAATAATGGTATGTGCTAAGTTTACTCCCCGTATCCACAGGAAAAAGTTATTTTCTGACTTTCAGTCCTTATGAACCAGACAATCGTCATCATACTGACCGCTGGTTGTCATGAACACTGAGTTCTGACGGCCCTTGCTGCGAACGCGCCCAGCATCAGATAGTCGCATTCACGCTCGTGACTCTGAACCGTGTGCAGTAGTAGCGAGCGCAGCAGCCAGGGATGACACACATGGTTGCTGCACCAAACCGCCGCCAGGTCGTCGCCTGCTCTTGGTCTCCTGTCTAAAGACATCGCCACCCCTCGCCCCCCCAAAAAAAAAAATCGGAGCGATCAGTGGAGGAGTAGGCACACACTGGAGGCAGCTGACAGAAACAGTTTGCAGTCATAGTAGGAGTGCGAGGGTTGGTGGCGGGAGAGGGGACGAGTTCAAGGTACGGAGATGGATTGGAAACCTGGGCCGGCATGAGTCGAGAGTGTCGTGGCCGGTATGTGATGAAAGCGGATGCACTGGATGAGATTGATAGCCGACATGCCTTGCGGTTGACAGGGTTGGCATGAGTTGGTATGTGTCGACATTACATGCACCACATGTGGAGAGTACATCCTACACCTGTATGCCTCCAAAACGGATGGGTCTGTTAGAAGGCGGGGGGTAAGAAGGTCTCAAGACGAATGCCATGTCCCTATTAACACAGTTACACTTTATGTTGTACATGTTGGGCTTTCCTCCCGCAGCACAGCTGGGCGTGCCGTCTATGTACACGGTGAGAGGGAGAGAGTAAGCAGTTAGCTCCTGATGTTTTTCAGCTACAAAAAGATGGTTTAAAATTTACAGTATTGCCATATGTCAGACAAATTATCGAGAAAAAAAAAAAAGAACACGTGTCACCTGTCGAGTATGACCAGCATGCTTTGCACACTACCACCACCATCAATCTACAAGTGCTAACAGAGTAGGTTGAATGAAACATTCCTGAAATAACAAGAGAAATGAAACTTCTAATTGCTACGAAGCCGAGACCCACAAGTTACTAAAGTAGAGATAAGTCAATGACGGCTCGCCCGTTTGCCTCAGCACCCTCCATCACGCCGCACTGGTGCGGTAACGCGGTCCGCGACCTGCGCCCACCCTGTCTGTCCGCGGCGCGCCCCGGCCGCCGTGGACTCGCCCAGGAGGTTGGGGCGAGTGGTTACAGTCGACTGTTAGCAGACCGGCCGTGTAGGTTGGTTGCCAGTCGGACAGGCGCAGTGGGTGCGTGCGGCGGGACGTACAGCTGTGGACTGTGCAGCGTCTACGTTTGCCAAGCGCGGCCCCTCATGAGGCTCTAAGGTACACTCCGTCTCAACCCCACTCACTCGCTAGCATGCTGGCGTGTTTGCCAGTCTGTCTATGCAACGTGTTTGTCTGTGCTGTGTAACTAATGTCACCCCCCACCACCACCCTACTCTTTCCACTCCCCCATCCGAACCTTTACAGGTCGCAGCACGACGATGTCGGACTTTTGAAAACTTTTTTAGGAACACCCATCCCTCTACCCTCCCTCGTGCAGATTGAATTCGTACTTAATGCAACTGCATGCCGCTTAGGCCTTGTCGAGGTGTTTGCCACTGTGTGGTGGTGCTTGGGGCAGTTATATTGCCCCGTGCCCCTTCACGGTGCCCCGACTCTCTCTTCTCACCTTTGCGCTTTGCGCTGGGAGAGACGTAGCGGATGTGTAGCGGAAAGGAGAGAGCGTGGTCGTCGTGGTGAAAAAAAATAAAAAAAATTCAGGAAACATTTCTGTGTAAAGGTCTCTGTGGACGGTTGCTTGACATCCGCCTGTGTGTGTCTTCTGTCTTACAGGGCGAGGATGGCAGGCGGCCTTCGCAGATGTTTGTGTTGGAATCCTTGTGCAGTGGAATACTTACCTCAGTGTCTCGGCACAGCTCGACAGCGCCAGATCATGCCGGTACGCTTTTATGAACATCTTTAACAAGTTAATGTTACATCTCGTCGGTCTCGCTAACGGTCGCGTTGTAGCTGTCGTGTCGCTCAGTGCTGTACAGTACGCGTGGTTGCAAAGAAGGAGTGTAAACACTGTGACAGGTGTAAAATAGATGCCATTCGATGTTCCAGCGTAAAATAACTTACTTACCTGCGCCGTTTTATTCTGGCCGACCATTGTGTCAGGTTACATAATGCACAACAGTGTCGGCTGGCTAGACCCTGAAACGGCTTTCTGCAGCGTCGTTGGGTGAGAAGCTGCTTTTTTGGTACCAGGATGTCTTGCCTTAACAGACAAATAACTCCCCGGCTAACCCACTTCAGAAAGATATAAAAGAAAAATTTACCCGCTGTCAAGTAAACTGTGTGAGCACATTGTATAATGAGTACACCATGTACCCGTATTATCACCGGTCATTGTATATGTCCACACTGTAAGCATGACTGTCAATCGTTGAGACGCCCAGACAGACCTAGTCAGCCGAGTGCAGTAGGTTCTCCATTGACACCTGCGGGTGTCACATGAGACTGTTGCGCTGCTTGCAGTCATATTCACACAGCTTGCCAGCCTCGTGCTCGGCCGGAAGCTTGTCAAGCTCTGTCCACTAGATGGTCACCTGCTCTTCGAGACACCGTCATCGGCCGCGAGACGAGGTTCATCGATATCGTTTGACCTACCCACGATTCAGATGAAAAGACTAGACAGGAGTTAGTCTATGAGAGACTGCAGATGAATGACTAGACAGGAGTGTTATGAAGATTGGCAGATGAATGACTAGACAGCGAGTTGCAAGTGATGAACGCAGCTAATGACTAGACAGAGTGCAGCTTATGACAGGAGAGTAGTTATCTGAGAGCCGTGCAGATGAATGACTAGACAGGGATAGTATGAGAGGCTGCAGAATGAATGACTAGACAGGAGTAGTGTATGAGAGGCTGCAGATGAATGACTAGACAGGATTTTATGAGATTTGTGGCGCCGGAGGTAAGTAGTGGCGTAGGGGAGCAAGGGGGCAGCGCCCCTCTCGGAAAGATTAACTGAGGAGGCAAGAAATGTAACGTCGTTCACTTCTAGGCTGGTGCCCCCACAGCCAGACATCATCCCTCGTACAACCAGTCTTCACCAGGCTACACCTGAGAAGCGCCGGCACTGACAGCAAGGCGCCTGGCTGTTGCTTTACGAGCGACAGTGGCGACGTACGAGGCCTGCCACTGCCCGTGTTATCATAAGTCACTAGATTACACTGCTCGCGCAAGGTCTCGAGTGCGATTAAAGTTTATAGACGTGGGCTTGGTCAATCCATACTCTCAGGTTTGGCCAACGCTTAACGGCAAGTCCTCACAGTAGCCATGATGTGATCAACAGGCCTGCGATGTCCCTGTGAAGACCTTAGTTGATGATTAATATTCGCACTCAATAATTGTACCATGTTGTGATCGGTGTCATGGTTATGAGCGCACCCCCACCAGTAGTATGGAGTATAGCAAAACCATAGAGAGAAAAGAAGAACCATAGATGTATCAAACGTAGAGATCTAGAATCAGACATAGCAAAACAAGTGACGAGAAAGAAATATAGGAGAGAATGCTACTTTATATACTGAGTTATATCATTCCACGAGGGTTTAACGACACTAAATGACTTCAAACTCGTGGATTATAACAAGACGTTCGTGTTTGTGACAACACCTGTTTTCAAAAGCCACGTCTTTTTCCTATCTGGATTCACAAGAACAAGCTTCCACAGTCGATCCTGTTTTGTTCTTCAAAACAAAAACCAGTCAAAATATAAAGTCCCTACAAAAACACCCTTGCTCTGTTCTGCGATGTCTTGGGGCCTGTCACGAGCTGTTATAAACCAAAGGCAGAGAAAGGCTGCGGGACAGTTCCTTACACCATTTTTCATTCAACAACCGTGTGGCAGAAAACACAACCCTAAGATTTTAGCCTACATGAAAAAAAACCAGTTTTTTCCGTGTTTGATTGGCTGTTAATGAGGAAATAAACCGTTTTGCCACGACCCAATTTAAGTAAAAGTGGTTTTTTTGAACCCCACCTTTTTTGTAAAAAACAAAGACCGCCTGAGGTGTTAGTTTTTTTTTTGGGTTTATTTTTTTCCCTGGCGGGGGGG